>NW_024055732.1:41263-149393 GCF_902713615.1 Scyliorhinus canicula
CTTATATTTGACCTTTCACAGTGTATTAGCACGCACGTGTCCATATTGAAGTCCATCTTCCACCGCTCTGCACAAGTCTCCAACCGAGCTATATCTGTTGTATCCTCTGACAGTCCTCATCGCTATCTGCAATTCCAGCAACCGTTGTGCAACCCGCCAACATACTAATCAGACCAGTTATATTTTCCTCGAAATCATTTCTATATATCACAGCAACAAAGGCCCCAGTACTGATCCCTTAAAAACTACAATAGTCACATTGTCTATTGAGAATATCACCCTTCCACTGCTCGACTCTGTATTCTGTGACCAAGCCAGTTCTACATCCATCTTGCCAGTTCACTTCTGATCCCATGTGTCTTCACCTTCTGCCATGAGGGACTTGCTCAAAGGCCGCAAAGAAGTCCATGTAGACAGCATCCAATGCCCTACATTCATTAACCGTCTTCGTCACTTCCTCTAAAAACTCGATTAATTTCGTGACACACGACATCTCCTTTACAAAATCATGTTGCCTCTCGCTAATGCGCCCATGTTCTTCTAATGTGAGTAAATGCTGTCTCGAAGAATCCTCCAATAATTTCCCTCTGAATTACGTAAGGCTCACCGGCCTGTAATTACCTGTATTATCCTTGCACTCTTCCTGAACGAAAAGAACAATATTAGCTACTCCAGTCATCTACAATCTCACCTGCAGCCAGTAAGGAAAATTATGTCAAGACGCCAGCAATTTCCTCTCTTGCTTCACTCAGTATTTTGCGGTATATTCCATATGTCCCTGTGATCCATCTACAGTAATATTTTTTCAAGACGCCCTACATCTCCTCCTTTTCGATCTCAATATGACCCAAACTAGCTACACACCATAACCCAGAGTTCTCCACGATGTCCTTCACTTTGATAATACTGATGCAAATTATTGAATCATTATCATTGCCATTTCCTCTCCTTTCATGCATATATTTCTTCCACTGTTCCACAGTGCATCAACCCTTTCTTTGTGTACCCTCATGCTCTTTATATATGTGTTAAAAACAATGGGATTTTACATGATCCTTTCTTAACCCCGAACAACCTTCCTGAGTCCTTGCTTATGTTCCAGCCAATTTGACCTCACTACCTTACAAACGCTTCCTTTTTGTTTTGGACTAGGTTTCCATATTTCTCGTTATTCAAATTTCTCGAAACTTGCCATACTTATCCCACTTCCTCACACGGACATGCCGGTCCTCAATTCCGTGTCTGCGTGGGTTTCCTCCGGGTGCTCCGATTTCCTCAATTCGTCCAATGATGTTCAGGTTAGGGGGTTTGGACAGGCTAAATTGCCCTTCGTGTCCAAACAGTTTAGGTGGGGTTACTGGGTTTCGGGGATAGGGTGGAAGTGTTGGCTTGGGTAGGGTGCTCTTTTCAAATTAGTGTTAGGGATAGGTGAAAACGCGATGGGGCCGAATGCCCCCCTTCTGCACTGTGATTTCAATTATTATTTTACCGACAAAATGGCCCGGCTCCCTATACAATACCAGCTACATACCAGCTTCATTCGTTGGACTATCTACATATTGTTTGAAAAAAAATCCCTCTTGGATGCTACATACAAGCTCTGTCCCATCCAAACTGCCAGCACTAAGTGAGTCCCAGTCAAAATCACCCACCATAACAGTCCTGTTGATTTTACACTGTTCCAAAATGTGCTTACTTGTCTGCTCCTCTATCTCCAGCTGGCTCATGGGAGGCATGTCACAAACCCGCAACGTTTTGACTTTAACCTTCCCATTCTGAGGTCTACTCATATTGTCAAGGAAGGCTGTTAAATTAGTTAAGTGGCCATGGTGTAAAGGATAGGAGAGTGGCTTGAATAGACGATTTTCTTACTGACAAACGGCAGAGAGTGGGGATAAACGGGGTATTTTCATAATGGCAGCCGGTGACGTCGGTGGGCCCAGGGACCGAATTGGGAGCCCAAATTCTCACAATTCCGACAAACGATCTGGAAGAATGAACTGAAGGCACCTTTGCTACGTTTGGAGATTATTCAAATATATGTAGATGGCAGAACAAAGAACAAAGAAAATTACAGCACAGGAAGAGCAGGCCCTTCGGCCCTCCCAGCCTGCGCCGATCCAGATCCTTAATCTAAACCTGTTGCCTATTTTCCAAGGATCGACTTCTCTCTGTTCCCCGCCCGTTCATATATATGTCTGGATGCATCTTAAATGATGCTATCGTGCCCGCTTCTACCATCTCCGCTGGCAAAGCATTCGAGGCACTCACTTCCTCTGCGTAACAAAAACTTTCCACGCACATCTCCCTTAAACTTTCCCCCTCTAACCTTGAAATCGTGACCCCTTGTAATTGAAAAAGGTATAATTGAGACACAAAGGGGCTGCAGAAGGAATTAGACAGGCTAAGAGAGTGGGGAATGAAGAGGCAGGTTAAATACGGTGTCGAAGATTATAAGGTAGGACTTTGGGAGGTAGAATCGAGGTTCAGACTAGATTCTAAATGGGAAAAAGCTTCGAAAACTGGATGCACAAGGAAGAACTTTGGGTCTGTCGTTGCAGTTTAGGAGGATGAGGGAGATCTTATTGAAACTTGCAGTACACTTCGAGTCCTGGATAGAGTGGGGATGGAGAATATTTTTCCACGAGACGGAAAATTTGGAACCAGAGGATACACTTTCAGACAGAATGGACGATGTTTTAAAACAGATGAAGAGTAGTTTCTGCAGCCAGAGGGTGGTGAATCTCTGGAACTCTTTGACGCGGAAGGCAGTGGAGGCCAAATCACTGAGTGTCTGTAAGACTGAGACAGAGGAGTGTGCACATTCTGCCACCGTTTGCGTCGGTTTCGCCCCTACAACCCAAACGAGGTGCAGAGTAGGTGGATTGGTCATCCAAAGTTGCCCCTCAAATTGGAAAGAATGAAATAGGTACTTTAAATTAATAAAGAAAAAGACTGAGCGAGATACGTTCTTGGTTAAAAAAGGGAGCAGGGGTTCTGAGAAGGAAGAAGAATGCAAATGAAAAAGTATCCGCCAGGATTAAAAGACGGAAAAGACACGATGGGTCGAATTGACTATTTTTATTCTTCGTGGAAGATTGGGTATCATTCAGCACAATTGGATCAGATGCTGGTTCAAGAGGCGAAGCGAGGCTTGATGTGCGTCTTCTATCTGGGCGTTCAATGCAGTATTGAGACAGAACAAATTATGTCTGTGATTTCACTGCAGCGTTGAACAGAGAGCAGCTTCTGTCTGACCTTTCACTGCAGCATTGCGACAGAACTGCTTGCGTCTGAGGTTTGACTGAAACACGAGACAGAGAAGCTTCTGTCTGAGCTTTAACCGCAGCACCGAGACAGCACAGCTTCTGTCTGAGCTTTCACTGCAGGACTGAGACAAAGAGCAGCTTCTGTTTGAGCATCCACTGCAACAGTGAGAAAGAGAGCAAATTCTGTCTGAGCTTTCACTGCAGCACTGATACAGAGAGCAGCTTCTGTCTGAGCTTCCACAGCAGCACAGAGACAGAACAGCTTCTGTCTGAGCTTTCGCTGCAGCATTGAAACAGGGAGCAGCTTCTGTCTGAGCTTTCACTGCAGCACTGAGACAGTGAGCAGCTTCTGTCTGAGCTTTCACTGCAGCATTGAGACAGAGAGCAGCATCTGTCTGAGCTTTCACTGCAGCACTGAGACAGAGAACATCTTCTGTCTGAGCTTTCACTGCATGATAGAGACAGTGAGCCGCTTCTGTCTGAGCTTTCACTGCAGCATTGAGACAGAGAGCAGCTTCTGTCTGAGCTTTCACAGCAGCACTGAAACAGGGAGCAGCTTCTGTCTGAGCTTTCACTGCAGCACTGGGACAGAGAGCTGCATATGCCTGAGCTTTCACTGCAGCACTGAGATAAAGAGCAGCTTCCGTCTGTGTTTTCCCTGCAGCACTGAGACAGAAAGCAGATTCTGTCTGAGATTTCACTGTTTCAATGAGACAAAGAGCAGCGTCTATCTGAGCTTTCACTGCAACACTAAGACAGAAAGCAGCTTCTTCTGAGCTTTCACTGCAGCATTGTGACAGAGAGCAGTTTCTGTCTGAGCTTTCACTGTAGCATTGAGACAGAACACCTTCTGTCTGAGCTTTCACTGCAGCATTGGAACAGAGAGCAGCTTCGGTCTGAGCTTCTACTGCGGCATTGAGACAGAGAGCAGTGTCTGGCTGAGCATTCACTGCAACATTGAGACGGAACAGCTTCTTACTCAGCTTACACTGCATCATTGAGACAGAGAGCAGCTTCTGCCTGAGCTTTCGCTGCAGCACTGAAACAGGGAGCAGCTTCTGTCTGAGCTTTCACTGCAGCATTGAAACAGGTAGCGGCTGCTGCCTGACCATTCACTGCAGCATTGAGACAGAACAGCTTCTGTCTGTGCTTTCACTGCAGCATTGAGACAGAGAGCAGCTTCTGCCTGAGCTTTCACTGTAGCATTGAGACAGGACTGCTTCTGCCTGAGATTTCATTGCAGCATTGAGTCAGAGAGCCGCATCTGCCTGAGCTTTCGCTGCAGCATTGAGACAGAGAGCAGCTTCCGCCTGAGCTTTCACTGCAGCATTGAGACAGGGAGCAGCTTCTACCTGAGCTTTCACTGTAGCATTGAGACAGAACAGTTTGTGCCTGAGATTTCATTGCAGCATTGAGACCGAACAGCTTCTTCCTGAGCTTTAATTGCAGCACTGAAACAGAGAGCAGCTTCTGTCTGAGCTTTCACTGCAGCATTGAGACAGAGAGCAGCTTCCGCCTGAGCTTTCACTGCAGCATTGAGACAGGGAGCAGCTTCTACCTGAGCTTTCACTGTAGCATTGAGACAGAACAGTTTGTGCCTGAGATTTCATTGCAGCATTGAGACCGAACAGCTTCTTCCTGAGCTTTCATTGCAGCACTGAAACAGAGAGCAGCTTCTGTCTGAGCTTTCACTGCAGCATTGAAAAAGGTAGCGGCTTCTGTCTGACCTTTCACTGCAGTATTGAGACAGAACAGCTTCTGCCAGAGCTTTCACAGCAGCATTGAGATAGAGAGCAGCTTCTGCTGAGCTTTCACTGTAGCATTGAGTCAGAACAGCTTCTGTTTGAGCTTTCACTGCAGCATTGAGACAGAGAGCAGCTTCTGTCTGAGCATTCACTGCAGCACTGAGACCGAACTGCTTCTGTCTGAGCTACACTGCAGCACTGAGAGAGAGAGCAGCTTCTGTCTGAGCATTCACTGCAGCACTGAGACAGAGAGCAGCTCTGCCTGAGCTTTCACTGCAGCACTGAGACAGAGAGCAGGTTCTGTCTGAGATTTCACAGCAGCATTGAGACATCGAGCCGCTTCTATCTGAGCTTTCAAAGCAGCATTGACACAGAGAGCCGCTCCTGTCCGAGCTTTCACTGCAGCAGTAAGACAGGGAGCAGCTTTTATCTGAGACTTCACTGCAGCATTGAGACAGAACAGCTTCTGACTGAGCTTTCACTGCAGCATTCAGACAGAGAGCAGCTTTTATCTGAGCTTTCACTGCAGCACTGCGAAAGGAAGCAGATTCTGCCTGAGCTTTCACTGCAGCGTTGAGACAGAGAGCCGCGCCTGTCTGAGCTTTCACTGCAGCATTGACAGAGAGAGCAGTTTCTGTCCGAGCTTTCACTGCAGCAGTGAGCCAGGGTACAGCTTCAGTCTGAGCTTTCACTGCCGCATTCAGACAGAGAGAAACTTTTATCTGAGCTTTCACTGCAGCATTGCGAAAGGAAGAAGATTCTGTCTGAGATTTCACTGCAGCATTGAGACAGAGAGCAGCTACTGCCTGAGCTTTCACTGCAGCGTTGAGACAGAGAGCAACTACTGTCTGACTTTTCACTGCAGCACTGAGACAGAGAGATGCTTCTGTCTGAGCTTTCACTGCAGCATTGAGACAGAACAGCTGCTGTCTCGGCTTTCACTGCAGCATTGAAACAGAGAGAAGATTCTGTCTGAGATTTCACTGCAGCATTGACAAAGTAAGCAACTTCTGTCTGAGCTTTCACTGCAGCATTGAGACAAAGCAGCTTCTGCCTGAGCTTTCACTGCTGCAGTGAGACAGAAAACTGCTTCTGTCTGAGCTTTCACTGCATCATTGAGAGAGAGAGCCGCTCTGTCTGTACTTTCCCTGTTGCATTGAGACAGATAACAGCTACTGTCTGAGCTATCACTGCAGCATTGACACAGAACAGCTTCTCTCTGCAGCTTTCACTGCAGCATTGAGACAGACAGCGGCTTCTCTCTGAGGTTTCACTGCAGCATTGAGACAGAGAAGCTTCTGACTGAGCTTTCACTGCAGCATTGAGACAGTGAGCAGCTTCTGTCTATTATTTCACTGCAGCATTGAGACAGAGAGCAGCTTCCGGCTGAGATTTCAGTGCAGCATTGAGACAGAGAGCAGCTTCTGGCTGAGCTTTCAGTGCAGCATTGAGACAGAGAGAAGCTTCTGTCTGAGATTTCACTGCAGCATTGAGACAGAACAGCTTCTGTCTGAGCTTTCACTGCAGCGTTGAGACAGAGAGCCGCTCCTGTCTGAGCTTTCACTGCAGCATTGGCAGAGAAAGCAGCTTCTGTCCGAGCTTTCACTGCAGCGTTGAGACAGAGAGCAGCTTCTGTCTGACTTTTCACTGCAGCACTGAGACAGAGAGATGTTTCTGTCTGAGCTTTCACTGCAGCATTGAGACAGAACAGATGCTGTCTAGGCTTTCACTGTAGCATTGAAACAGAGAGCAGATTCTGTCTGAGCTTTCACTGCAGCATTGAGAGAGAACAGCTTCAATCTGAGATTTCACTGCAGCATTGCGACAGAGGGCAGCTTCTGCCTGAGGTTTCACTGCAGCATTGACAAAGTAAGCAACGTCTGTCTGAGCTTTCACTTCAGCATTGAGACAGAGCAGCTTCTGCCTGAGCTTTCTCTGCTGCAGTGAGACAGAAAACTGCTTCTGTCTGAGCTTTCACTGCATCATTGAGACAGAGAGCCGCTCTGTCTGAACATTCCCTGCAGCATTGAGACAGATAACAGCCACTGTCTGAGCTTTCACTGCAGCATTGACACAGAACAGCTTCTGCCTGAGCTTTCACTGTTGCATTGAGACAGAACAGCTTCTCTGAGATTTCACTGCAGCATTGAGTCAGTGAGAAGCTTCTGTCTGAGCTTTCAATGCAGCATTGAGACAGTGAGCAGCTTCTGTCTATTCTTTCACTGCAGCACTGAGACAGAGAGATGCTTCTGTCTAAGCTTTCACTGCAGCATTGAGACAGAACAGCTTCTGTCTAGGCTTTCACTGCAGCATTGAGAGAGAACAGCTTCAGTCTGAGCTTTCACTGCAGCATTGAGACAGAGCAGCTTCTGCCTGAGCTTTCACATGGGGCAGTGATACAGAAAGCAGCTTCTGTCTGAGCTTTCACTGCAGCATTGAGACAGATAACAGCTACTGTCTGAGCTTTCACTGCAGCATTGACACAGAACAGCTTCTGCCTGAGCTTTCACTGCAGCATTGAGAAAGTGAGCAGCTTCTATCTGATCTTTCACTGCAACATTGAGTCAGTGAGCAGCTTCTGACTGAGCTTTCACTGCAGCATACAGACAGTGAGCAGCTTCTGTCTATTCTTTCACTGTAGCACTGAGACAGAGAGATGCTTCTGTCTAAGCTTTCACTGCAGCACTGAGACAGATAGATGCTTCTGTCTGAGCTTTCACTGCAGCATTGAGACAGAACAGCTGCTGTCTGAGCTTTCACTGCAGCATTGAAACAGAGCAGCTTCTGTCTGAGCTTTCACTGCAGCATTGAGACAGAACAGCTGCTGTCTGAGCTTTCACTGCAGCATTGAAACAGAGCAGCTTCTGCCTGAGCTTTCACTGCAGCATTGACTAAGTAAGCAACGTCTGTCTGAGCTTTCACTTCAGCATTGAGACAGAGCAGCTTCTGCCTGAGCTTTCACTGCTGCAGTGAGACAGAAAACTGCTTCTGTCTGAGCTTTCACTGCATCATTGAGACAGAGAGCCGCTCTGTCTGAACTTTCCCTGCAGCATTGAGACAGATAACAGCCACTGTCTGAGCTTTCACTGCAGCATTGACACAGAAAAGCTTCTGCCTGAGCTTTCACTGCATCATTGAGACAGAGAGCCGCTCTGTCTGAGCTTTCACTGCATCATTGAGACAGAGAGCAGCTTCTGTCTGAGCTTTCACTGCAGCATTGAGTCAGTGAGCAGCTTCTGTCTGAGCTTTCACTGGAGCACTGAGACAGAGAGATGCTTCTGTCTAAGCTTTCACTGCAGCATTGAGACAGAACAGCTTTTGTCTGAGCTTTCACTGCAGCGTTGAGACAGCGAGCAGCTTCTGTCTATTCTTTCACTGCAGCATTGAGACAGAGAGAAGCTTCTGTCTGAGCTCTCACTGCAGCATTGAGACAGGACAGCTTCTGTCTGAGCTTTCACTGCAGCATTGACAGAGAGAGCAGTTTCTGTCCGATCTTTCACTGCAGCATTGAGACAGAGCAGCTTCTGTCTGAGCTTTCACTGCAGCATTGAGACAGAGCAGCTTCTGTCTGAGCTTTCACTGCAGCATTGAGACAGAGCAGCTTTTGTCTGAGCTTTCACTGCAGCATTGAGAAAGAGAGCAGCTGCTGCCTGAGCTTTCACTGCAACATTGAGACAGGAGAGCTTCTGCCTGAGCTTTCACTGCAGCGTTGAGACAGAGAGCAGCTTTTGTCTGAGCTTTCACTGCAGCATTGAGACAGAGAGCCACTCTGTCTGAGATTTCACTGCAGCATTGAGACAGATAACAGCTTCTGTCTGAGCTTTCACTGCAGCATTGACACAGAACAGCTTCTGCCTGGGCTTTCAATGTCGCATTGAGACAGAACAGATTCTGGCTGAGATTTCACTGAAGAATTGAGACAGTTAGCTGCTTCTGTCTGAGCTTTCACTGCAGCATTGAGACAGAGAGCAGCTTCTGTCTGAGCTTTCACTGCAGCATTGAGACAGAACAGCTTCTGTCTGAGATTTCAATGTAGCATTGAGACAGAACAGCTTCTGTCTGAGCTTTCACTGCAGAATTGAGACAGTGAGCAGCTTTTGCCTGAGCTTTCACTGCTGCAGTGAGACAGAAAACTGCTTCTGTCTGAGCTTTCACTGCATCATTGAGACAGAGAGCCGCTCTGTCTGAACTTTCCCTGCAGCATTGAGACAGATAACAGCCACTGTCTGAGCTTTCACTGCAGCATTGACACAGAAAAGCTTCTGCCTGAGCTTTCACTGCATCATTGAGACAGAGAGCCGCTCTGTCTGAGCTTTCACTGCATCATTGAGACAGAGAGCAGCTTCTGTCTGAGCTTTCACTGCAGCATTGAGTCAGTGAGCAGCTTCTGTCTGAGCTTTCACTGGAGCACTGAGACAGAGATGCTTCTGTCTAAGCTTTCACTGCAGCATTGAGACAGAACAGCTTTTGTCTGAGCTTTCACTGCAGCGTTGAGACAGTGAGCAGCTTCTGTCTATTCTTTCACTGCAGCATTGAGACAGTGAGAAGCTTCTGTCTGAGATTTCACTGCGGCATTGAGACAGGACAGCTTCTGTCTGAGCTTTCACTGCAGCATTGACAGAGAGAGCAGTTTCTGTCCGATCTTTCACTGCAGCATTGAGACAGAGCAGCTTCTGTCTGAGCTTTCACTGCAGCATTGAGACAGAGCAGCTTCTGTCTGAGCTTTCACTGCAGCATTGAGACAGAGAGCCACTCTGTCTGAGATTTCACTGCAGCATTGAGACAGATAACAGCTTCTGTCTGAGCTTTCACTGCAGCATTGACACAGAACAGCTTCTGCCTGGGCTTTCAATGTCGCATTGAGACAGAACAGATTCTGGCTGAGATTTCACTGAAGAATTGAGACAGTTAGCTGCTTCTGTCTGAGCTTTCACTGCAGCATTGAGACAGAGAGCAGCTTCTGTCTGAGCTTTCACTGCAGCATTGAGACAGAACAGCTTCTGTCTGAGATTTCAATGTAGCATTGAGACAGAACAGCTTCTGTCTGAGCTTTCACTGCAGAATTGAGACAGTGAGCAGCTTTTGCCTGAACTTTCACTGCAGCATTGAGACAGAGAGCAGCTTCTGGCTGTGCTTTCAGTGTAGCATTGAGACAGAGAGAAGCTTGTGTCTGAGCTTTCACTGCAGCATTGACAGAGATAGCAGCTTCTGTCGGAGCTTCCACTGCAGCATTGAGACAGGGAGCAGCTTCTGTCTGAGCTTTCACTGCAGCATTGAGACAGTGAGCAGATTCTGTCTGTGCTTTCATAGAACATAGAACAGTACAGCACAGAACAGGCCCTTCGGCCCTCAATGTTGTGCCGAGCCATGATCACCCTACTCAAACCCACGTATCCACCCTATGCCCGTAACCCAACCCCCCCCCCCCTTAACCTTACTTTAATTAGGATACTACGGGCAATTTAGCATGGCCAATCCACCTAACCCGCACATCTTTGGACTGTGGGAGGAAACCGGAGCACACAGAGGAAACCCACGCACACAGGGGGAGGACGTGCAGACTCCACACAGACAGTGACCCTGCCGGGAATCGAACCTGGGACCCTGGAACTGTGAAGCATTTATGCCAAACACCATGCTACCCTGCTGCAGCATTGAGACAGAGAGCAGCTTCTGGCTGAGCTTTCAGTGCAGCATTGAGACAGAACAGCTTCTGTCTGAGATGTCACTGCAGCATTGACAAAGAGAGCAGTTTCTGTCCGAGCTTTCACTGCAGCAGTGAGACAGGGTGCAGCTTTTATCTGAGCCTTCACTGCAGCATTGAGACAGAACAGCTTCTGTCTGAGCTTTCACTGCAGCATTCAGACAGAGAGCAGCTTTTGTCTGATCTTTTACTGCTGCATTCTGAAAGAAAGCAGATTCTGTCTGAGCTTTCACTGCAGCATTGCGAAAGAAAGCAGATTCTGTCTGAGCTTTCACTGCAGCACTGAGACAGAACAGCTTCTGCCTGAGCATTCACTGCAGCACTGAGACAGAGAGCAGCTTCTGTCTGAGATTGCATGCAGCATTGAGACAGAACAGCTGCTGCCTGAGCTTTCACTGCAGCATTGAAGCAGAGAGCAGCTTCCGCCTGAGCTTCAACTGCGGCATTGAGAGAGAGTGCGGCTTCTGTCTGACGTTTCACTGCAGCATTGTGTCAAAGAGCAGCTTCTGCCTGAGCTTTCACCTTAGCATTGACAATGTAAGCAGCTTCTGTCTGAGCTTTCACTGCAGCATTGAGATAGAGCAGCTTCTGCCTGAGCTTTCACTGCAGCACTGAGACAGAAATCAGCTTCTGTCTGAGCTTTCACTGCATCATTGAGACAGAGAGCCGCTCTGTCTGAGTTTTACTGCAGCATTGAGACAGAGAACAGATTCTGTCTGAGCTTTCACTGCAGCGTTGACACAGAACAGCTTCTGCCTGAGCTTTCACTGTATCATTGAGACAGAACAGCTTCTCTCAGAGCTTTCACTGCAGCATTGAGAAAGTGAGCAGCTTCTGTCTGAGCTTTCACAGCAGCACTGGGACAGAGAGCAGCTTCTGGCTGATATTTCACTGCAGCACTGATACAGGGAGCAGCTTCTGCCTGAGCTTTCGCTGCAGCACTGGGTCAGAGGGCAGCTTCTGTCTGAGCTTTCACAGCAGCACTGGGACAGAGAGCAGCTTCTGGCTGAGCATTCACTGCAGCACTGATACAGGGAGCAGCTTCTGCCTGAGCTTCCACAGCAGCATTGAGACAGAGAGCAGCTTCTGTCTGAGCTTACACTGCGGCACTGAGACAGATATCAGCTTCTGTCTGATCTTTCGCTGCAACACTTATACAAAGAACAGCTTCTGTCTGAGCTTTCACTGCAGCATTGAGACGGAGAGCAGCTTATGTCTGAGATTTCACTGCAGCACTGAGACAGAGCGCAGCTTATGTCTGAGCTTTCACAGCTGCATTGAGACAGAGAGCAACTTCTGTCTGAGCTTTCACTGCAGCATTGAGGCAGAGCAGCTTCTGTCTGAGCATTCACTTCAGCATTGAGACATAGAGCAGCTTCTGTCTGTGATTTCACTACAGCATTGAGATAGAGATCAGCTTCTGTCTGAGCTTTCACTGCAACACTGAGACAGAGCACGTTCTGACTGAGCATTCACTGCAGCATTGAGAAAGAGAGCAGCTTCTGCCTGTGCTTTCACTGCAGCATTGAGATCGAGACCAGCTTCTGTCTGAGGTTTCACTGCAGCATTGAGACAGAGCACGTTCTGACTGAGCATTCACTGCAGCATTGAGATACAAAGCAGCTTCTGTCTGTGCTTTCACTGCGGCACTGAGACCGAACAGTTTCTGCCTGAGCTTCGTAGCTGCATTGAGACAGAGAGCAACTTCTGTCTGAGCTTTCACTGCAGCATTGAGACCGAGCAGCTTCTGTCTGAGCATTCACTGCGGCATTGAGATAGAGAGCAGCTTCTGTCTGTGATTTCACTACAGTATTGAAATAGAGAATAGCTTCTGTCTGAGCTTTCACTGCAGCATTGAGACAGGACATCTTCTGCCTGAGATTTCACTGCAGCACAGAGACCGAACAGTTCCTGCCTGAGCTTTCACTGCAGCATTGAGACAGAACAGCTGCTGCCTGAGCTTTCACTGCTGCATTGAGACAGAGAGCAGCTTCTCTCTGAGCTTTCACTGCTGCATTGAGACAGAACAGCTTCTGCCTGATCTTTCACTGCAGCATTGAGACAGAACAACTTCTGTCTGAGCTTTCACAGCAACACTGCAACAGGGAGAATCTTCTGTCTGAGCTTTCACTGCAACATTGAGATAGATGAGCTTCTATCTGAGCTGTGACTGCAACACTGCGACAGGGAGCAGCATCTGTCTTACCTTTCACTGCGGCATTGGGACAGAGAGCAGCTTCTGTCTCAGTTTTGACTGCAGCATTAAAGAGAGAGCAGTTTACTTCTGAGCTTCCACTGCAGCACTGAGACAGAGAGCAAGTTCTACTTGAGCATTCACTGCAGCATTTTGTCAGAGAGCAGCTTCCCGCTGTCCCTTCGTTCGCATGCACAGTGGTTTCACTGCTGCGGCCTGGTTACGTGTTCACTGAGTTTTCTCTCCACAGTGTCTGCATTAATTCACTAACTTCAACATTCTCACTAGTTAATGTCTGAGAGCGTTGTGCTTTTTATGTGTGTGATGTGAGGGGATGAGGATCATGAAGATGTGGGTATAGAATTAGCCATGTAAAAATGCAACAGCACGATATGGAAAATATTAATGAGAATGCCAATGAACTGCCAAACGATCTCTATCGGCAGCATAATGGAAAGGGAAGAGGCAGTTGAAATTTAAAACAGAGAAATGTGAGGTGATGTATTTTCACAAATGGTCCAGTGAGAGAGTGTTGGGAAATAATATCTAAATTATGAAGAGAGTCCACAGTGTCCGGAACTGCACATGGATAACCGTAAACACCGAGATAGGAATTCTAAAAGCAGATGTGCTCTCATCCTTCTCAAAAATGGCTTTTCATCCAAATCCTGAAACGTTTTGATGAATATTTTTACAGACAGTGTATGTGTATGTGCACTCTAAGCACAGCCAGCTTCACGACGGAAAGGTTGTCAGCAACAGGAACACACCAGGGGGAACAGTCGCGAGATTCGCTGCTGATCCCTTTAAATTGTTCGGCTGAACAGCTGTGTGGGTATCGTTTTGCTGATGGCTCCATTCTTGCAAATAAGGCAGCATTCAGGCAAATATATTTTCCAATGACATCATCAAAATACAGACACGCCTGTTGGTGTGGTTATAAACGCAACGTAACTCCGTGATTAGATAAAAAGATCTACAGCAGCATTCTGACCGTTCCTCTCGCAGATCCCAGTGAAGATGCAGAAAGGGCTGTTGTTGGCGCTTGTACTTCTGGTGCTGATTCAGCACAATTCTACTGAAGCAAAACCTCGCATTAAAAGAAGTAAGAATCTGTAAATTCCACCAGTACTGAAACAACTGACGTTTATGCAGATTCATTTTGAATTGATTGTCTTTTATTTCAGTGTAAGGATATGATTGGTTAAGAAAGCGGATTGTGAGATTCGAAAACAAACGGAACAATTAAATCTAAACTATCTCCTTTGGTAATTTCGTGGTGGTTTAGTCACTATCTGAGTGTTTTGAGGGGCTTGTCGGTGTTGGGTACTGATCCACACAGGCCAACAATGAAAACACAAATTACTGGGCTAAAGCTACGTTGCTGGGTCTCAATGAGACCAGATCCGGATAGAAACCCCTAAAATTGTCCTCATTCCATTATTCACACTTGCTGCTCCGATCATGACATCTGAGACAGATTGTGAGAGTGTGGAATGTGTGTGAGGACAGGGTCAGGATCACCATCAGGCCCTTTCTCCCAACACTAGTTGGCCCGCCTCAGGTGTAGAAACGGGGAATTGGGAGGGAGACTGAAGTTTTCTGTACGAAACGTCCCCCAGACAGGAGGTACATTTTCATTATGAGACGTGGTACAGGTCCTGAACGAGCAATCCAGGGGGTTCCAATACTACCACGGTAGGCGATGGAATTTGAATCTTCTCAGAATCATGAAATCATTGTCGCTCGTTTCATAACACATCTGGTTCACTGGTCTCCTGAGCCGCACTGACCTACCCGTGACTCCAGACCGACTTGAATGGCCTGTCAAGGCTCTCAGCAACCACTACGTTCAGGGGATGGGAAACAGATGCTGGTCGAGCCAACTATGACCATATCACACGGAAGACTGAAGCAAAAACAAAAATACCAAAGGGAAGAGGAATTAAAATGTATTCAACCAGATGCAGTCAACTGTATTAACACTGCCCCTTTCAAAATAAAATGGGGTGCGAGAAGGTGGATTGAATAAATATGACAATGGGGTGAAATGATTCATTGTTAATAACTGTGGCCAGTCTTTGTCTAAATTGGGAGTTGAGTAAATGTTTGTGGGTTGAGGTCACACACCAGTGCACGGAGTCCGCAATACGGGAATGCTCCACTGTCGTGGATTGAAGCTCCATTCCAGTACTGCCCAAATGCTGCATTGCTTTTTCTTGATGTTTCACTCCAGTAGTTGGAGCTCAGCATCGCGGGAACGCTGCACTGTTGAGGGTTAATGGACCACTGCAGTGCATAAAGCTCAGCACCGCTTTAACGCTGCACTGTTGTGGCTTCATTTTCCACTCCAGTACATGAAGTTCAGCACTGTGAGAGTAATGCAATGAGGTGGGTTGATGTGTCACTCCATTACATGTAGCTCAGCACTGCCCGAGTGCTGCACTGTTGTCTCTTGATGTTTCACTACAGGTACTTGGAGCTCAGCATCGCGGGAACGCTGTACTGTTGTGGGTTAATGTTCCACTCCAGTACATGGAGCTGAGAACTGTGGGAGCGCTGCAATGATGTGGGTTGATGTCCCACTCCAGCACCTGGTGCATAGCAATATCAGATTGCTGCACTGCTGTCGCAGTTGCCCCCTCCAGGACACCGAGCTCAGAACTGCCAGAGCGCTGCATTGTTGTGGGTGCATGTCCCAGTTTTGTACGTGGAGCTCAACACTGCGGGAGCGCTGCATTGTTTTGGATTGATGTTCCAGTCTAATGCATAGAGCTCAGCACTGTGTGACTGCTGCATTGTTGTGGATTGATATTTGAAATGATCGAACTCAGCACAGCGGAAGTGTCGTGTTCTGGAGGACGCAGCAAATTGTTACCTTGTCAACCTCTTCCTCGGAGAGGGAATATATGGGTTATGCTGCGGTTATTCTATGTGGAGCTGGGGTTCTGGCATTGGTCTGCACCAACATCACTCTCTGCAGGAACGTGAACAGAAACTCTACATCCTTCATATCTACTTTTCTATTTTGTGAGATATTATGTGAAATGATTGACCGCACTGTTTTCGGAGCAAACATTGTTGGACGTTGAGTAAACGTCCCCTATCACTGAAACTCTCGTGATTCTTCAGGTGCTGCAAACAGTTCTCTAAAAATATGTTTTATTCTCTGTGTTCCTGGATAGTGGGGGTGGTTTTTCCATCCTGAGGCAACACACAGAGCCTCTCTACAGTTCAGAGGGAGTGAGGGAGTAGGATTGAACATTGCAGGAAGTGGGACAGAGGGAGTGAGTGAATCTGCGCAGACTAGCGGGTGGGTGGGAGTCTGTATAGGACAGGAAGAGGAACTGGTTTGGTAATGGCCAGGGATTGTGAGGGAGGGAATAAGTCTCTAGACATCAGATAATTGGAGACATAATCTGTATAGAGCACGAAATGGGGGTCGGAAGGTCGAGAGGGGGTGAGGGTCAGTTTAAACCATAGAGTGGGAGGAAATGATCCAGTGTACACCAGTGAGTAGGAGGGAGGGGCGGAGTCTGTAGAAGAAAGTGTGTGGGAGGCAGAGCTGTGTGAGTCTGTACAGGAAAAGGAGTGGGTGCAAGAGAGAGAATGCATTTCGACACAACCAGTAGGTGGAGGGAGGGAGTGAGTTTGTGCAGAACTGGAGTTGGAGGGCGGGTGTTTGCAAGACCAGGAGGTTCGCGGAATGGTTTTGTATAGACTAGGATGTGGAGTGACGGAGTGGGTTTGTACAGACCAGGAGATGGAGGGAGGAAGTGTGTTTGTTTAGATCAGTACGTGTAGAGAGGGAGTCAGTTTGTACAGAACAGGACGTGGTGGGAGGGAAGAAGTTTGTACATACTAGGAGTTGGAGGGAGTGAGTGAGTTTGTACAGATGAGGACGTGGAGAGAGGGAGTGAGTTTGTACAGAACAGGAGGTGGAGGTAGACAGAGCGTTTGTACAGACCAGTAGGTGGAGGGACGGAGTGACTCTGTATAGAGCAGGAGGTGGAGGGAGGGAGTGAGTTGTACAGACAAGGAGGTAGAGGGAGGTGCTGACATTGTACTGACCAGGAGATGGAGGGATGGAGTGAGTTTTTACGGACCAGGAGGTGGAGGGAGTGAGTTTGTGCAGACCAGTATTTGGAGGGAGTGAGTTTGTATAGACCAAGAGGTGGAGGGAGGGAGTGAGTTTGTACAGATCAGGAGGTTGAGGGAGTGAGTTCAATGCAGACCAGGAGGTGGTGTAAGTGAGTTTGTACAGACCAGGGGGTGGAGGGAGGGAGTGAGTTTGTACAGGTCAGGTGGAGGGAGTGAGTTTGTGCGGACCAGGATTTGGAGGGAGTGAGTTTGTATAGACCAAGAGGTGGAGGGAGGGAGTGAGTTTGTACAGATCAGGAGGTTGAGGGGGGAAGTTCGATTGTACAGACCACGAGGTGGAGGGAGGGAGTTTGCACAGACCAGGAGGTGGCGAGACGGAGTGAGTTTATTCGTCTTGGTGTGGGAGACTGTAAACTGTGCAATATTAGTATATACGACAAACCTAATGTTGCTGGGTTGTGCTAAGTTTGTCCCGAATACGCTGACAGATTCTGCTTTATGTTTTCTCACTGTTCGCCATCAGACTGAAGAACCCGGAATTAATTCCGTTAACATCTTTTCTTTTACTTTTAGTGGTTGGTGATCGAGAGGTTGGGTGTTTCTCCATGCCAATCACAGAGGATGTGGCACCTGACGATCTCTCTTCCGGAAACGATGATGGGTCAAAATCGTAATGAAGGTAAAGCTGAATAGTCCAGTGAGGGACGAACAACAACTCGGCATCTCCATGTTCTCACTGAATGGAAGCTTCTTTCCTGGAAAACAGGCTAATTGGTTACTTCATTCCTTTAACACTTGACCTTGTATTACTGCTGTCTGGATAATGGCCTGAAAGCAGAAATAAATTTATTGCATTGATCACTGCTTCATGTCCTGTTCACCCCAAGGATCTGGGCACAGATGTGTTCATACCAGATAAAGGCAAGCGGAGGTCAATGGAAATGGTCTGAGATAAGATAGGAGCCCCACAATATCAGCTCTCTGACCATTTACATGTAAGGATGTCTCATTAATACTGGGCTACGGCGAACGATGGCGAACAGGGGCTGGTTTAGCTCACCAGGCTAAATCGCTGGCTTTTAAAGCAGTCCAAGCAGGCCAGCAGCACCGTTCGATTCCCGTACCAGCCTCCCCGGACAGGCGCCGGATTTGTGGCGACTAGGGGCTTTTCACAGTAACTTCATTGAAGCCTACTCGTGACAATAAGCGATTTTCATTTCATTTAATTTCATTTTCACGATCTCGGGGTCTGAAAGTGATAGAAAATTATCGTGCAAATGTTTATGGAGCTTGACAATTGAATCAGAAAATAGGGACGGGATTTAATGGGTGAGTAAGAGGATGGTAAAGTGATTCAGAGGCTTAGAACGCAATTCACGGGATGGTGCAGGAGATCAGAGTGTGGAGAAAGTGAAATGAAAAATCGCTTATTGTCACGAGTAGGCTTCAATGAAGTTACTGTGAAAAGTCCCTAGTCGCCACATCCCGGCGCCTGTTCGGGGTGGCCGGTACGGGAATCGAACAGTGCTGCTGGCCTGCTTGTTCTGCTTTAAAAGCCAGCGATTTAGGCCAGTCAGCTAAACCAGCCCCTGTTAAGTTGGTGCTGATTTCTTTAATTTTTCAGGGCACGCCGGATGTTTTCAGGACACCACAAAATGTTTGTGGGCACCGTTAACGGTTTCTAGGCGCCGTGAACAGTATCAGGCCGCTATGAAGGGGTTCAGGACCCGGTGAAGTATCTCCAGTTGCCATGGCAGGGGTTCAAGACACCGTGAAGGGTTTCTGGGCGCCATGGAGGGGTTCAGGACATCATGCTGGGTTGGAGGTTACCGCAAATGGAATAAGAGGGATGGGAAATGTTTTAGCGGACGGAACGATATTCCCTCTGGAGGGGAGTAGGTTTTATCCGTCACAGATGGATTAATATAGCTACAGGATATTTGAATGGTCGGAGGGAGAATAATAGTGAGGGGAATTTCCAGCGAGTGCAACTGGTGCTGGAAAACGTTTCAGTGGATATGAAAGGGGTGATGACAGGGGTCAAGGGAACTTCAATTGTTTCAATGGGTGGGGAGGGAATGAGGGGCTAAGGAAAATTTTCAGTGTGTTGAGAAAGGATTGGGAGAGCTGGGAATGACTGTCACTGGGTGCGGAAGGCAAAGAGAGGATGGGGACGAGATTCGGTTAGTGACAACAGGTATCAGGAACAGGTGTAGAGGGGAGGCGGGGGCTGAGTGGTATTTTCATTGGACTGGTTTACCAAAGACTCAGATACCATAAGTAATGCTCTGGGGACGCAGGTTCAAGTCCCACCATGGCATATGGTGAAATTGGAATTTACTGAAATACTGATGGTGACCATGAAACAATTGTCTATTGTAAAAACCCATCTGGTTCACAAATGCCGTTTCGGGATGAGATCTGCCGTCTTTTCCTGCTCCGGCCGACATGTGACCTCAGACCCACAGCAATGTTGTTAACTCTTAACTGTCCCAACATTTCGGATTGGCAGAAAATTCTGGCACAGGCTGCGACGCCCACATCCCATGAACAAATTTAAAAAGACTTTTGAATGAGTGTCCGACATCCGTTTTAAAAATAGTTAATTTAACCAGTGTCCCGAATTTAACAGAGACCATTTAAACCGTGTACATTATTAAATACAAACTACTTAAACAATGTGAGGTAATTTAAACATCGTCCCACATTAAATACTCCAATTAAACAGTTTCCGACATTAAATTGCGTCCATTTAAATACAGTCCTACATTGAGAAGAGATTATTGAAAAGTGTCCTTCACTCAACATAGAGAACTAAAATAGTGCCCTGGACCTACATAAAACGGATAACATTTAAATAGTGACCTCGAGTCAACACAGATTATTTAAAAAAGGTTCCGACGATAAAGAGCCGATTTAAATAGTGCTCTCGCTGCAAAAATGGCAATTTAACCAGTTTCTTAAATTAAACAGAGACCATTTGGACATTGTACACACAAAATCAAAGATGTATGTTGGACATTATTAAAACAATGTCCAGTATTAAACAGGGAACATTTAAACAGTATACATAGTAAAACAGAGATTATTTAAAAAGGTCCGACATTAAGCAGGGACTGTTTGAACAGCCCAAAACAATAAAACATGTATTATTAAAACAATGTACGACATTAAACAGGGACCATTTAAACAGTCTACATAATCAAACAAAGATCATTAAAACAATGTACGACATTAAGCAAGGACCATTTCACCCATTTTCTCCATTAATAGGAGGCTTGAAAATGATCCTTCACCCGAAAGAGACCATTTTGTCATAGAATCACAGATTGTCAGTGCAGATGTCTTTAAAGACATGGGTACACCTCTATTCAAGTATAGGATCTTGTTCAGGACGGATGAAAAACCTTTGGTACATTCTCCTCGGAGAACTTATGTTCCTCTAAGATAAATATTTAAACTAGAATTGTGAAGGCTAAAACAACAAGGAATAATTTCAAGAGTCACTGAACCGACTGACTGAGTCAGTTCCATCGTTTGCGTGAAGAAACCGTCAGGTGATCTCCGGATATGTATAGACACCAAGGATCTCAACAAGGACATCATGAGGGAACACTATCTCATTCCAAAACGAGAGGACATCTCCAGCGACGGGGCAAATACGCCAGTAAGTAGTCCAAGGCAGATTTTTCAATTTGAGCATCGACATTCAGTTGGTGTCATCGCACGAGATGCATTTGCAACAGGAACGCAAGACAAACTATCGCCTTTTTGCAACATTACTGCTCCTATTCTGTCCTGACTCGCATCAGTCAAAATTTCGTCTTCCTATTTGGATAGAAAGCTGCTCAGAAAGGTGCAGCTGTTAATTGGGATTTTAAATTAAGCCACTCTGTTTGATGATCACCTGTCCATTCAAAAGAGGTGGATTTTATGATCGAGTTTCTAAGAGCTGTTGTTCTGGTTGATAGAAAAGGTATGGATTTCCCTAAGTAGTTGACAACGCCTGAAAATCATAGAACTGCTAGACTCGTAGCGGTTCAAAGGCGTGGGTGGAATTCTGCAAGTGCTGCTCACAAGAATGGGCTTGAGTCGGGTAGGGTCTGTTCACTGGCAGGGGAATTAGTCAGGGTAGGGCCTGATCACTGGCAGGGGAATTAGTCAGGGTAGGGGCTGTTCACAGGCAGGGGAATTAGTCAGATTAGGGGCTGTTCACTGGCAAGGGAATTATTCAAGTTATGAGCTGATCACTGGCAGGCGAATTAGTCAGTGTAGGCGCTGTTCACTGGCAGGAGAATTAGTCAGGGTAGGGGCTGTTCACTGGCAGTGGTATTAGTCAGGGTAGGGTCTGTTCACTGTCAGGGGAATTAGTCAGGGTAGGGGCTGTTCACAGGCAGGGGAATTAGTCAGGGTAGGGGCTGCTCACCGGCAGGGGAATTAGCCAGTGCAGGGGCTGTTCTCTGGCAGGGACATTAGTCAGTGTAGGGGCTGTTCACAAGCAGCGCAATTAGTCAGATTAGGGGCTGTTCTCTGGCAGCGACATTAGTCAGGGTAGGGGCTGTTCACAGGCAGGGGAATTAGTCAGGGTATGGGCTGTTCACTGCCAGGGGAATTAGTCAGATTAGGGGCTGTTCACTGGCAGGGGAATTAGTCAAATTATGAGCTGTTCACTGGCAGGCTAATTAGTCAGGGTAGGGGCTGTTCACTGGCAGGGGCATTAGTCAGGGTAGGGGCTGTTCACTTCAGGGGAATTAGTCAGGGTAGGGGCTGTTCACATGGAGGGGAATTGGTCAGGTTATGGGCTGTTCACTGGGAGGGGAATTAGCCAGGGTAGGGGCTGTTCACAGGGAGGGGAATTGTTCAGGGTAGGGGCTGTTCACTGGCAGGGGAGTTATTCGGTGTTTGGGCTGTTCACTGGCAGTGGAGTTAGTCGAGGTAGGGGCTGTTCACAGGGAGAGGAAGTGGTCAGGTTGTTAGCTGTTCACAGGTAGGGGAATTAGTCAGGGTGGGGGCTGTTCACAGGGAGGGGAATTAGTCAGGGTAGGGGCTGTTCACTGGCAGGGGAATTAGTCGGGATTGGGGCTGTTCACAGGCAGGGGAATTTGTTAGCGTAGGGGCTGTTCACTGGCAGGGGAATTAGTCAGGGTGGGGGCTGTTCACTGGCAGCGGAGTTAGTCAGGGTAGGGGCTGTTCACTGGCAGGGGAATTAGTCGGGATTGGGGCTGTTCACAGGCAGGGGGAATTTGTTAGCGTAGGGGCTGTTCACTGGCAGGGGAATTAGTCAGTGTAGGGGCTGTTCACAGGGAGTGGAATTAGTCAGGGTAGGGGCTGTTCACTGGCAGTGAAGTTAGTCAGGGTAAGGGCTGTTCACTGGCAAGGGAGTTAGTCAGGGTAGGGGCTGTTCACAGGTAGGGGAATTAGTCAGGTTGGGTGCTGTTCACTGGCAGGGGAATTAGCCAGGATAGGGGCTGTTCACTCGAAGGGGAATTAGTCTGGTTGGGTGCTGTTAACTGGGAGGGGAATTAGTCAGGGTAGGAGGTGTTCAAAGGGAGATGAGAATTAGTCAGTGCAGGGGCTGATCACAGGGGATGGGAATTAGTCATGGGATGGTAAGTTCACAGGCAGGAGGAATTAAGTACGGTAAGGGCTGTTCACAGGAAGGGGGCATTGACCACCATAGTGGATAATTAGTCAGGGTAGGGTTTGGTAACAGGGGAGCAGAAATAGTCATGGTACCGGGTAGTCACAGACAGGGCGACTTATTCAGTCTGGGATCTGTCACAGTGAAAAGAAAATGAGCCATGGTATTGTCTGAAATCGGTGATCATAGAATATAGAATTTACAGTGTCGAAGGAGGCCAGTCGGTGCATAGAGTCTACGCTAGCCCTTGGAATGAGCACCCTAAGTAAGGTCAGACCACCACATTCCCGTAACCCCAGTCCCAATAAACGACATGGGTAAAAAGAAGGTTGGGGTCCTAAAAGCAGAGGACAGGGAATTAGGATGGAAGTTATGAAATCGGACCTCAAAGGTAGTGATCTCAGGATTACTTCCGAGGCAACGTGCTTGACAGAGTAGAAATGACAGGATATATAGGATGAATACGTGGCTGAAGAGATGGTTTCAGTGAGAGGGTTTCAGATTTCTGGGGCATTTGCACCAGTTCGGATGGTGGGATCTGAAAAACTGGACGGGTTACACCTGGGCAGGACTGGGACTGATATCCTAAGTAAGTATTTGCTCGAGCGGTTGGGGAGGGATTAATGTAATATGCCAGGGGGCTGGGAACGTGTGCAAGGAATCAGAGAAAACGGGAGCAAGGGCAAAAGCACAAGGTACAAATGTGAAGAAGAAAAGTGATAGGTGAGAAACCGAAGGCAAAATTCAAACAGGGTAATAGAGAAAAATATTGCGAGAAAGAAAAACTTTGTGAAAAAGACAAACTTGAAGGCTCTGTGCCTTCATGCACGGAACATTTGCATTGAAGTGGATTAAATAATCGCGCAGATAGAAATCAATGGATATGACATATTGGGATTACGGAGACATAGCTGCAGAGCGAACACGGATGGGAACTGAATGTGCATGGTTTTCAATATTCAGGAAGGACAGGCAAAACATGTGGCGTGTCGCTGCTGGTTAAAGGCGAAATTAATACAGCCATGCGAAAGGATGTTAGCTCTGACAATGTGAAATCTGTATGGCTATAGTTGAGAAATAACAAGGGACAAAAAATATTCGTGGGTGTCACATATAGACCCCCAAACTGCAGTGGTGAGGTTGGGAACGGCGTTAGACAAGAAATTAATGACGCATGTAACAAGGGAATATCTGTCAGCATGGAAGATTTTAATATTCACATAGATTGGGCAAATCAAGTCAGCCGCAATGCCGGAGAGGAGGAATTCCTGGAGTGATCCCTGGTAGATCAACCCCATCAACATTATCCAAAGTGGTATACTTGTTACTGCGGGGAACGAACAGAGAGGATCTCTGCACTGACTGCTTCCTCCCAGCCCCTCTCACCGCCACACATCTACCATGATTCTTCGGAGTAACTATATCCCTGAAGAACATAAGAACATAAGAACTAGGAGCAGGAGTAGGCCATCTGGCCCCTCGAGCCTGCTCCGCCATTCAATTAGATCATGGCTGATCTTTTGTGGACTCAGCTCCACTTTCCGGCCCGAACACCATAACCCTTAATCCCTTTAGTCTTCAAAAAACTATCTATCTTTACCTTAAAAACATGTAATGAAGGAGCCTCAACTGCTTCACTGGGCAAGGAATTCCATAGATTCACAACCCTTTGGGTGAAGAAGTTCCTCCTAAACTCAGTCCTAAATCTACTTCCCCTTATTTTGAGGCTATGCCCCCTAGTTCTGCTGTCACCCGCCAGTGGAAACAACCTGCCCGCATCTATCCTATCTATTCCCTTCATAATTTTAAATGTTTCTATAAGATCCCCCCTCATCCTTCTAAATTCCAACGAGTACAGTCCCAGTCTACTCAACCTCTCCTCATAATCCAACCCCTTCAGCTCTGGGATTAACCTAGTGAATCTCCTCTGCACACCCTCCAGTGCCAGTATGTCCTTTCTCAAGTAAGGAGACCAAAACTGAACACAATACTCCAGGTGTGGCCGCACTAACACCTTAAACAATTGCAACATAACCTCCCTAGTCTTAAACTCCATCCCTCTAGCAATGAAGGACAAAATTCCATTTGCCTTCTTAATCACCTGTTGCACTTGTAAACCAACCTGCTGTGACTCATGCACTAGAACACCCAAGTCTCTCTGAACAGCGGCATGCTTTAATATTTTATAGTTTAAATAATAATCCCGTTTGCTGTTATTCCTACCAAAATGGATAACCTCACATTTGTCAACATGGTATTCCATCTGCCAGACCCGTGCCCATTCACTTAACCTATCCAAATCCCTCTGCAGACTTCCAGTATCCTCTGCACTTTTCGCTTTACCACTCATCTTAGTGTCATCTGCAAACTTGGACACATTGCCCTTGGTCCCCAACTCCAAATCATCAATGTAAATTGTGAACAATTGTGGGCCCAACACGGATCCCTGAGGGACACCACTAGCTACTGATTGCCAACCAGAGAAACACCCATTTATCCCAACTCTTTGCTTTCTATTAATTAACCAATCCTCTATCCATGCTACTACTTTACCCTTAATGCCATGCATCTTTATCTTATGCAGCAACCTTTTGTGTGGCACCTTGTCAAAGGCTTTCTGGAAATCCAGATATACCACATCCATCGGCTCCCCGTTATCTACTGCATTGGTAATGTCCTCAAAAAATTCCACTAAATTAGTTAGGCATGACCTGCCTTTAACGAACCCATCCTGCGTCTGCCCAATGGGACAATTTCTATCCAGATGCCTCGCAATTTCTTCCTTGATGATAGATTCCAGCATCTTCCCTATTACCGAAGTTAAACTCACTGGCCTATAATTTCCTGCTTTCTGCCTACCTCCTTTTTTAAACAGTGGCGTCACGTTTGCTAATTTCCAATCCACCGGGACCACCCCAGAGTCTAGTGAACTTCGGTAAATTATCACTAGTGCATCTGCAATTTCCCTAGCCATCTCTTTTAGCACTCTGGGATGCATTCCATCAGGGCCAGGAGACTTGTCTACCTTTAGCCCCATTAGCTTGCCCATCACTCCCTCCTTAGTGATAACAATCCTCTCAAGGTCCTCACCTGTCATAGCCTCATTTCTATCAGTCGCTGGCATGTTATTTGTGTCTTCCACTGTGAAGACCGACCCAAAAAACCTGTTCAGTTCCTCAGCCATTTCCTCATTTCCCATTATTAAAACTCCCTTCTCATCCTCTAAAGGACCAATATTTACCTTAGCCACTCTTTTTTGTCTTATATATTTGTAAAAACTTTTACTGTCTGTTTTTATATTCTGAGCAAGTTTACTCTCATACTCTATCTTACTCTTCTTTATAGCTTTTTTAGTAGCTTTCTGTTGCCCCCTAAAGAATTCCCAGTCCTCTAATCTCCCAGCAATCTTTGCCACTTTATATGCTTTTTCCTTCAATTTGATACTCTCCCTTATTTCCTTAGATATCCACGGTCGATTTTCCCTCTTTCTTCCGTCCTTCCTTTTTGTTGGTATAAACCTTTGCTGAGCACTGTGAAAAATCGCTTGGAAGGTTCTCCACTGTTCCTCAACTGTTCCACCATAAAGTCTTATCTCCCAGTCTACCTTAGCTAGTTCTTCTCTCATACCCTTGTAATCTCCTTTGTTTAAACACAAAACACTAGTATTTGATTTTATTTTCTCACCCTCCATCTGTATTTTAAATTCCACCATATTGTGATCGCTCCTTCCGAGAGGATCCCTAACTATGAGATCATGAATCAATCCTGTCTCATTACACAGGACAAGATCTAGGACCGCTTGTTCCCTCGTAGGTTCCATTACATACTGTTCTAGGAAACTATCGCGGATACATTCTATAAACTCCTCCTCACGGTTGCCTTGACCGACCTGGTTAAACCAATCGACATGTAGATTAAAATCCCCCATGATAACTGCTGTACCATTTCTACATGCATCAGTTATTTCTTTGTTTATTGCCTGCCCCACCATCTCGTTACTATTTGGTGGCCGATAGACTACTCCTATCAGTGACTTTTTCGCCTTACTATTCCTGATTTCCACCCAAATGGATTCAACCTTATCCTCCATAGCACCGATGTCATCCCTTACTATTGCCCGGATGTCATCCTTAAATAACAGAGCAACACCACCTCCCTTACCATCCACTCTGTCCTTCCTAATAGTTTGATACCCTCGGATATTTAACTCCCAGTCGTGACCATCCTTTAACCATGTTTCAGTAATGGCCACTAAATCATAGTCATTTACGATGATTTGTGCCACCAACTCATTTACTTTATTCCGAATACTACGAGCATTCAGGTAAAGTACACTTATGTTGGTTTTTTTTACCTCTGTTTTGAATCTTAACATCTCCAGTTTTATTCCTTTTGTTATTACTGGGCCTATTCACTGTGCTCCCCTCAGTCACTGTACCTTGTACTGTCGCCCTTATGGATTTCTGACTATGTCTTCTCTGCCTTGCACTTTTCCCCTTACTTCCTTTTGTTTCTGTCCCTGTTTTACTACTTTCCAACTTCCAGCATTGGTTCCCATCCCCCTGCCACATTAGCTTAAACCCTCCCCAACAGCTCTTGAAAACACCCCCCCTAGGACATCGATTCCAGTCCTGCCCAAGTGCAGACCGTCCGGTTTGTACTGGTCCCACCTCCCCCAGAACCGATCCCAATGCCCCAGGAATTTGAATCCCTCCCTCTTGCACCATCTCTCGAGCCACGCATTCATCCTATCTATCCTGACATTCCTACTCTGACTAGCTCGTGGCACTGGTAGCAATCCTGAGATTACTACCTTTGAGGTCCTACTTTTTAGTTTAACTCCTAACTCCCTGAATTCCGCTTGTAGGACCTCATCCCGTTTTTTACCTATATCGTTGGTGCCTATGTGCACCACGACAGCTGGCTGTTCACCCTCCCCCCCCCCCCCCCCAGAATGTCCAGCAGCCGCTCCGAGACATCCTTGACCCTTGCACCAGGGAGGCAACATACCATCCTGGAGTCTCGATTGCGTCCACAGAACCGCCTGTCTATTCCCCTTACGATCGAGTCCCCTATCACTATAGCCCTGCCATTTTTCTTCCTGCCCTGCTGTGCAGCAGAGCCAGCCACGGTGCCATGAACCTGGTTGCTGCTGCCTTCCCCTGGTGAGCCATCTCCCTCAACAGTATCCAAAGCGGTATATCTGTTTTGCAGGGAGATGACCGCAGGGGACACCTGCACTGCCTTCCTACTCTTGCTCTTTCATTTGGTCACCCATTTTCTATCTCCCTCAGTAACCTTCACCTGCGGTGTGACCAACTCGCTAAACTTGCTATCCACGACCTCCTCAGCATCGCGGATGCTCCAAAGTGAGTCCATCCGCAGCTCCAGAGCCGTCAAGCGGTCTAACAAGAGCAGCAACTGAACACACTTCTTGCACGTGAAGGAGCCAGGGACAGTGGACGTGTCCCTGAGCTCCCACATCGCACACGAGGAGCATGACACGGGTCTGGGATCTCCTGCCATGTCTTAAACCCTTGGTAAACTTAAACAACTAGAATTTCAAAATAAAAATAAATAAATTAGACAATGAAAAGAAAAAGAGAGACTACTTACCAGTCACTTACCAGGGTTAAAAAGCACCTCCTCACACTCTGCACCGAATTACCTCACTGCACCAAATTACCAAGTTTAAATCTTTAAATCTCTCACTCTGTATGAGTCTCACTCCGGATGTGTCTCCTGGAAAAGTGCTCGCTACTTGAAGCTACTGCCTATGACCACCTCTGCCTCCCGAATGATCCGAAGTTCATCCAGCTCCAGTTTCCTTACGGAGTTTCTGGGGAGCTGGAGTTGGGTGCACTTCCCACAGGTGAAATCAACAGGGACACTGACGGCGTCCCTCACCTTAAACAATCTTCAGGAGGAACATTGCACTGATTTCCCTGCCATCCCCTCTCGATAAAACACGAAAAAGAATGAAAGAGCTTACCTGTTATTCATTCTACCCATTAGGCTAGAGGAGGTATATGGGTGGGGGACACGACAAGTGTTGTGATTAGTGTTTAGGTTCTGCAAAACCTAAATACAGGTAAAAATAAAACACTTAACCAGCAACAACTGCACCCCATATGATAACAGCAATCAGCTGTTATGGGCCCGCGCAAACAATTTAAATCTTTACTACTTACCCAACAGTCACTCTGTCCTCACTCCGACCGGATTCAGCTTTCAGCAAGCACTCACTCAGAAGCACTGCGCCCGCACGAGAACTCCTCAGATAAAATAAAAACTACTTGAAGTCGCCAGCCAATCACTTACCTGGCGGATGGGACGTCACGGTTCAACTTATTTCTACTTCTACCTGCCCTCGAGACTCCCTCTTGATGTTTACTCAGGTGGGATCCTTCCAGTGATTGTTTTTTTTTGGTTAGAAGAGAAGGTAGGGAGGAAGGTTTTTGGGGTTTAACTGTCACTTGACAACAGCTCCTCCACTAATCACCTTCTAGATACAGTGACCGTAATGCAATGATGCAAAATTTCTCCTCAACAGCCAATCAGCAGCTCCGCTCTGCTGCCCTCTGCTGGAGGGTCCATGTCTATAAAACATGCAGGCATGATTTTTTGGCCCAACAGCGCAATGCCCACACCTACCTTTCACCTCATCAAAACATTTGCTCATCCTGGCCACCGTCATGTGCGCCTTGTGGTCAAACTGAAGAAGGTTGCATTCACCCCCCTCCCCGGCCTCCGATCCTCTTCCACCTCCTTCCCCAACTCTTCAATTACGCTTCATTACCCCCACCACAGCTCCCTCCCAATCCATCACCTCCTTATATATTTCCGGCACATGACCTTCACCTACCCCTGTTTGTGACACCATAATGTACTGAAGCGCTTGGGCCGGAAGATGAGAAAAGGACGGTGCATGCATCTTAACAAAATCCATCACCTGTAAATACTGGAACCAATACCCTGCGGGCAACTCAAATTCCTCCATCAAACCCTTCAAGTTCAATAAGATGCCAGCAGAGGGCAGCAGAGCAGAGCTACTGATCAGCTGTTCTGGGGAAATTTGCATACGTGCAGTGCGGTCAGCCTAAGTTGAAGGTGAACCTGCGAAGAAGACCCAAGGAGTTTGAGTAAAGGCAAGCAACCAGCAGAGGGCAGCAGAGCAGAGCTACTGATCAGCTGTTCTGGGGAAATTTGCATACGTGCAGTGCGGTCAGCCTAAGTTGAAGGTGAACCTGCGAAGAAGACCCAAGGAGTTTGAGTAAAGGCAAGCAACCAGCAGAGGGCAGCAGAGCAGAGCTACTGATCAGCTGTTCTGGGGAAATTTGCATACGTGCAGTGCGGTCAGCCTAAGTTGAAGGTGAACCTGCGAAGAAGACCCAAGGAGTTTGAGTAAAGGCAAGCAACCAGCAGAGGGCAGCAGAGCAGAGCTACTGATCAGCTGTTCTGGGGAAATTTGCATACGTGCAGTGCGGTCAGCCTAAGTTGAAGGTGAACCTGCGAAGAAGACCCAAGGAGTTTGAGTAAAGGCAAGCAACCAGCAGAGGGCAGCAGAGCAGAGCTACTGATCAGCTGTTCTGGGGAAATTTGCATACGTGCAGTGCGGTCAGCCTAAGTTGAAGGTGAACCTGCGAAGAAGACCCAAGGAGTTTGAGTAAAGGCAAGCAACCAGCAGAGGGCAGCAGAGCAGAGCTACTGATCAGCTGTTCTGGGGAAATTTGCATACGTGCAGTGCGGTCAGCCTAAGTTGAAGGTGGTTTGTGGAGGGGCTGTTGGCAAGTGACAGTTAAACCCGAAACACTTTGTGAGTGTTTCCCACCCTACCTCCTCCTCTAACCATCCCCCACCCCACGGTGGTTGGGAAGCGGGAGCAGGGGCCTGTCGTGAAGGTGAGTGAGTGCCTTTAAATTTGCTTACCTTTCAGCGGGATCAGGGTTTGAGGTAATATCAGGTAAGCTCTTCCTTTCTTTTTCTTTTTCTTGTTTTTTTTTAATCTAGAGGGGATGTCAGGGAAGGCAGTACAATGCTCCTCCTGCAGAATGTTTGAGGTGAGGGATGCCGTCAGTGTCCCTGCTGATTTCATCTGTGGGAAGTGCACCCAACTCCAGCTCCTCAAAAACCGTGTTAGGGACCTGGAGCTTGAGCTGGATGAACTTCGGATCATTCGGGAGGCAGAGGGGGTCATAGATAGGAGCTTCAGGGAAGTAGTTACACCAAAGACTGGAGATAGATGGGTAACTGTAAGAGGGACTGGGAAGAAGCAGTCAGTGCAGGGACCCCCTGCGGTCGTTCCCCTGAGTAACAAGTATACCGTTTTGGATACTTGTGGGGGGGACGACTTACCAGGGGTAAGCCATGGGGTACGGGCCTCTGGCACGGAGTCTGTCCCTGTTGCTCAGAAGGGAAGGGGGGAAAGGAGTAGAACATTAGTAATTGGGGACTCAATAGTCAGGGGCACAGATAGGAGATTTTGTGGGAGCGAGAGAGACTCACGTTTGGTATGTTGCCTCCCAGGTGCAAGGGTAAGTGATGTCTCGGATCGTGTTTTCCGGGTCCTTAAGGGGGAGGGGGAGCAGCCCCAAGTCGTAGTCCACATTGGCACTAACTACATAGGTAGGAAAGGGGACAAGGATGTCAGGCAGGCCTTTAGGGAGCTAGGATGGAAGCTCAGAGCGAGAACAAACAGAGTTGTTATCTCTGGGTTGTTGCCCGTGCCACGTGATAGTGAGATGAGGAATAGGGAGAGAGAGCAATTAAACACGTGGCTACAGGGATGGTGCAGGCGGGAGGGATTCAGATTTCTGGATAACTGGGGCTCTTTCTGGGGAAGGTGGGACCTCTATAGACAGGATGGTCTACATCTGAACCTGAGGGGCACCAATATCCTGGGGGGGAGATTTGTTAGTACTCTTTGGGGGGGTTTAAACTAATTCAGCAGGGGCATGGGAACCTGGATTGTAGTTTTGGGGTACGGGAGATTGAGAGTAGAGAGGTCAGGAGCACAGTTTTGACTTCGCAGGAGGGCGGCAGTGTTCAGGTCTGTGGTTTGAAGTGTGTCTATTTCAATGCCAGGAGTATACGAAATAAGGTAGGGGAACTGGCAGCATGGGTTGGTACCTGGGACTTCGATGTTGTGGCCATTTCAGAGACATGGATAGAGCAGGGACAGGAATGGTTGTTGCAGGTTCCGGGGTTTAGGTGCTTTAGTAAGGTCAGAGAAGGGGGCAAAAGAGGGGGAGGTGTGGCGCTGCTAGTCAAGGACAGTATTACGGTGGTAGAAAGGATGCAAGATGGGGACTCTTCTTCCGAGGTAGTATGGGCTGAGGTTAGAAACAGGAAAGGAGAGGCCACCCTGTTGGGAGTTTTCTATAGGCCACCTAATAGTTCTAGAGATGTAGAGGAAAGGATGGCGAAGATGATTCTGGAAAAGAGCGAAAGTAACAGGGTAGTTGTTATGGGAGACTTTAACTTTCCTAATATTGACTGGAAAAGATATAATTCGAGTACATTGGATGGGTCGTTCTTTGTACAATGTGTGCAGGAGGGTTTTCTGACACAATATGTTGACAGGCCAACAAGAGGTGAGGCCACTTTGGATTTGGTTTTGGGTAATGAACCAGGCCAGGTGTTAGATCTGGAGGTAGGTGAACACTTTGGAGACAGTGACCACAATTCGGTGACCTTTACGTTAGTGATGGAAAGGGATAAGTATACCCCGCAGAGCAAGAGTTATAGCTGGGGGAAGGGCAATTATGATGCCATTAGACATGACTTAGGATGTGTTGGTTGGAGAAGTAGGCTGCAAGGGTTGGGCACACTGGATATGTGGAGCTTGTTCAAGGAACAGCTATTGCATGTTCTTGATAAGTACGTACCAGTCAGGCAGGGAGGAAGGGGTCGAGCGAGGGAACCGTGGTTTACCAAAGAAGTGGAATCTCTTGTTAAGAGGAAGAAGGAGGCCTATGTGAAGATGAGGCGTGAAGTTTCAGTTGGGGCGCTTGATAGTTACAAGAAAGCGAGGAAGGATCTAAAGAGAGAGCTGAGACGAGCAAGGAGGGGACATGAGAAGTCTTTGGCAGGTAGGATCAAGGAAAACCCAAAAGCTTTCTATAGGTATGTCAGGAATAAAAGAATGACTAGGGTAAGAGTAGGGCCAGTCAAGGACAGTGGTGGGAAGTTGTGTGTGGAGGCTGAGGAGATAAGCGAGATACTAAATGAATACTTTTCGTCAGTATTCACTCAAGAAAAAGATAATATTGTGGAGGAGAATGCTGAGACCCAGGCTATTAGAATAGATGGCATTGAGGTGCGTAGGGAAGAAGTGTTGGCAATTCTGGACAAGGTGAAAATAGATAAGTCCCCGGGGCCGGATGGGATTTATCCTAGGATTCTCTGGGAAGCCAGGGAAGAGATTGCTGAGCCTTTGGCTTTGATTTTTAGGTCATCATTGGCTACAGGAATAGTGCCAGAGGACTGGAGGATAGCAAATGTGGTCCCTTTGTTCAAGAAGGGGAGTAGAGATAACCCCGGTAACTATAGGCCGGTGAGCCTAACGTCTGTGGTGGGTAAAGTCTTGGAGAGGATTATAAAAGATACGATTTATAATCATCTAGATAGGAATAATATGATTAGGGATAGTCAGCATGGTTTTGTGAAGGGTAGGTCATGCCTCACAAACCTTATCGAGTTCTTTGAGAAGGTGACTGAACAGGTAGACGAGGGTAGAGCAGTTGATGTGGTGTATATGGATTTCAGTAAAGCGTTTGATAAGGTTCCCCACGGTCGGCTATTGCAGAAAATACGGAGGCTGGGGATTGAGGGTGATTTAGAGATGTGGATCAGAAATTGGCTAGTTGAAAGAAGACAGAGAGTGGTAGTTGATGGGAAATGTTCAGAATGGAGTTCAGTTACGAGTGGCGTACCACAAGGATCTGTTCTGGGGCCGTTGCTGTTTGTCATTTTTATAAATGACCTAGAGGAGGGCGCAGAAGGATGGGTGAGTAAATTTGCAGACGACACTAAAGTCGGTGGAGTTGTAGACAGTGCGGAAGGATGTTGCAGGTTACAGAGGGACATAGATAAGCTGCAGAGCTGGGCTGAGAGGTGGCAAATGGAGTTTAATGTGGAGAAGTGTGAGGTGATTCACTTTGGAAAGAATAACAGGAATGCGGAATATTTGGCTAATGGTAAAATTCTTGGTAGTGTGGATGAGCAGAGGGATCTCGGTGTCCATGTACATAGATCCCTGAAAGTTGCCACCCAGGTTGATAGGGTTGTGAAGAAGGCCTATGGTGTGTTGGCCTTTATTGGTAGAGGGATTGAGTTCCGGAGCCATGAGGTCATGATGCAGCTGTACCAAACTCTGGTACGGCCGCATTTGGAGTATTGCGTACAGTTCTGGTCGCCTCATTATAGGAAGGACGTGGAAGCTTTGGAACGGGTGCAGAGGAGATTTACCAGGATGTTGCCTGGTATGGAGGGAAAATCTTATGAGGAAAGGCTAATGGACTTGAGGTTGTTTTCGTTAGAGAGAAGAAGGTTAAGAGGTGACTTAATAGAGGCATACAAAATGATCAGAGGGTTAGATAGGGTGGACAGCGAGAGCCTTCTCCCGCGGATGGAGGTGGCTAGCACGAGGGGACATAGCCTTAAATTGAGGGGTAATAGATATAGGACAGAGGTCAGAGGTGGGTTTTTTACGCAAAGAGTGGTGAGGCCGTGGAATGCCCTACCTGCAACAGTAGTGAACTCGCCAACATTGAGGGCATTTAAAAATTTATTGGATAAGCATATGGATGATAAGGGCATAGTGTAGGTTAGATGGCCTTTAGTTTTTTTTTTCCATGTCGGTGCAACATCGAGGGCCGAAGGGCCTGTACTGCGCTGTATCGTTCTATGTTCTATGCATCCAACAAATGGATTCCCAAACCGCTCAATCCCCGTCTGTTGCCATCTCGACCTCCCCCCGTCCAGGTTGCCCGCCCTCCGGAGCGAAGCTATAGTTCCCTCAGATCGGTACCCAAACCGAGGACCCTTCCAGAATCAGGTGTCCTCGCACACTCCGGGTCGCAACCACGAGCAGGCCTATTGGGCATCTGGCCGGCGAGAACAGTAATGGCGCCATCAACAGTGCCTCCAAACTCGAGCCCATAAAATAGGCTGGATCTATCCACTTCCAAACCGACTCTTCCCCCACTACCCACTTCCGAACCATGGCTATATTCGCCGCCCAATGATAATTTATAACATTTGGAAGAGTTAACTCACCACCAACCCTACTGCCGCCGCACCATTATCACCACAGTGCTTTACCCGCCTAAAAAACACCAAAATCAGTGCATTCACCCTCCTGAAAAAACCATCGTAATGAAGATCGGGTGATCCTCAAACACAAATAAAAACTTCGATAGAACCGTTATCTGTACCTGCAGTACCGGGCCCGCCAGTGACAGCGGGAGCACATTCCATCTTCTAAATTCCCCCTTGATCTGCTCCACCAGCCCAGCAAGATTGAGCTTCTGCAGCTACACCCACCCCCTCGCTACCTCAATACGCAAATAACGAAAGCTCGCCCCCACCACTCTAAGCGGCAACTCCCCAGCCTCTTCTCCAGCGCACTCGCTGGAATTCCAAAATCCTCGCTCTTCCCCATATTCAATATATATCCGTAGCTCGGCCGAATCCCTCCAATTATCCTATAATCCCCCCAATACCTGCCAAAGTGTTTGACATGTAGGGAATAAAATCGTCCCCGCACAAAGAGACCTAATGTTCCACCCTCCCTAGCACGACCTCCTGTCAGTCCATTGCCTCTCAGCGCCATTGACATACTCTGCATGAAAGGCAGACAGCAGTGGGGAGTGTGGGCACCCCGTCTCGTTCCTCAGTCCAGCCTGAAATATGCCAAACTCACCTGGTTTGTTCAGACACAGCCTGCTGCCCCCCCCCCCTCCCGGTACAACAGCCAGACCCAGTTCATAAACCACTGCCCAAACCCAAAGCGTCCAAGCTCCTGCCATAAATTACCCCACTCCACCCGATCGAAGACCTTCACTGGAATCATGTCGACCACCATTTCCACACTTTCTTTATCCGTGGTCATCATTATATCATTCAGCAGACGCCTGATGTAGGCCGACAAATGCCTTTCCATAACAAACCCCGTCCGGTACGCCCCAATCACCCCTGGGACACAGTCGTCAATCCTTGAGGCCGAAATCTTGGACAGCAATTTATCATCCGCATTTAATAGCGAGATTGGCTTATCGGACCCACTGTGCTCCGGATCCTAATCCATCATTAAAATTACTGAGATCTAGGGCTGTGATCCTCATTAAACGCCCTTACCAGCACGGGCCCCAAATTATCCGTTTAATAAAATTCCACCGAGAACCCGTCCGGGCCCTTGGCCTTCCTGCCTGCATGACCCCCATACCCTCAATTCCTCCACCAGCCCAATGAGAGCTCCCAATCCCTCCACCAGGTCCTCTACGATAGGGAACTCCAATCCCTCTGAAGGACGCCTCTTTCTCTCCACCCCGACCGGGGGTACCGACTCATTCAGTCGCTTAAAACATCCTCAAACACCCCATGAATCCCCACCGAGACCAGGATCGTGCCCCCTACCCTGCATAGCCTTCACTTTTCCGATCTCCCTCACTGCCTCCAGCTTCTAAAATTGATATGGCTCCATCATACTGGACTTTCCTCCGTATTGACAGACCACCACTCAGCTCTCTTCAATTACACTCCTGCCTTGTCCATCTGGAGTTTATGTTGCTCGATCAACAATCCCGCCCCGGGACCTCCGAAAATCTATCCACCCGCATGGTATCACCCACCAAACTCCCCATCTCCGCCCGCACCATCTGATTTATTTGAGCCCGGATAGAGATAAATCACCTTAGTTCCCTCAGCAACGCCGACACCCTCCTCGAGATCGACCAACCCATTTTCGGTCAAACAAATGTTCAAATCATCCTCCCTATTATCAACCAGTGCGAATTCAGGTCCTAGGGCTTCCCCAGCAACCGTCTCATAAACTGTACATCGCCCCATTGCGGGGCATAAACATTCACCAACATCACAGGCATCCCATCCAATTTACTACTCCTCATTACAAACCTCACCCCGGATTCTGCCACATTTGTCCCACCATCAAAAGCGAACCGTTTAATTCTCCGCACCGCCACCCTGCTCGTCTTCCAATCCAATCCTGAGTGCAATACTTTCCCGACAAAGCCTACCCTGAGCCTAGTTTGATCCCCAATGTTCAGTTGCGTTTCCAGTAAGAATGCCCCATCCACGTTTAAAGCTCCTCAGTAGCGCAAACACGTGAGTCATCCTGACCAGCCCATTCAACACACCCACATTCCATGCGATCAACGTGATCGGGGGACCACACCGCCCCCTCCACCAATAAACCATAGCCCCCCTGGACCAGCCTCCATCCCGCATCCCGCACCTCCTCAGGCCTGCCCTCGGATGCCAACCTACATCGGTTCGCCTGGTACAAGATTTCAAAAGCCCCTGCACTGTCAGCTGTCACACCTCGTCTCCCCCCCCCCCCGCCGATCCCGCAAAAAAACAATTCCAACCCCCACCAACACACTGACCACCTGCTCACCCCCCTCCCCCACTGCACCTCCGTGAGCTAGCGCACCCAACTAGCCTGGCAGCCCCTGCCCGTGGCACCCAGCATCCTACCCACCACAGATTCCCCTCCACGCCCACTCACAAACACCATCCTGCTGCAAACGACAACATCAACATTTAAAGACCGATTGAGAAAAAAACAATCTGAAGGCCCCACAGAAGAACAAAGGATAATTGCCGCCAGAGGGAGAATCAAAAAACAGATCTGAGCTCAATCCATTCTCCCACGACCCATCCCCATTCCAACCAACCCCTTACCCCCTCCCCCAGGAACCCTCCATTAGGGGAAACAAAACCCGCTCAAAAAATAAAGAAGCAAAAAGCAGGGAGGGAAAAAGCTCCCCAAAGAACACCGCCAACGACCCCGTGCAGGGGGACAGGTAGAACCAAGCTCCCCCAAACAACTACTCCAAATTTCAATGTGCTCCTTCTCCACTGGGGAATTGACTCTCAAGAACTCCACCCCTTCCACTGGAGACCCATAATAATATTCACGACCATTAACAGCTCACCCAGTGGCGAGCCGGGTACAGCATGCCGAACTTCACCCAGTTCTTAAAGAGGTCAACCTTGACTTTGTTGAAGCCCGCTCTCCTCTTTGCCAGCTCTGCACTACGTCTCTTTCCTCTGCTGGGTGAACTCTTAGTTTGATGAGGTCCTTCGGCCGCTACATAAACCTCTGTGATGTCAGGGACGATCTCTTACCCTCCGCCATCTTCCCCTGTATCGCAGGGAACGTTTCTCGGCCCGAGTGCTCCTTTCGTATAAACCCACTACTGGTCACAGAATCCATTCGGTGTCCCGTACCAGCCTCCTCGGACAGGCGCCGGAATGTGGCGACTCGGGGCTTTTCACAGTAACTTCATTGAATCCTACTCGTGACAATAAGCAATTTTCATTTTTTCATTTCATTTCATTCCGAAGTGGAATAAACTCTTCCTCCACCACTCCTGCAGCTTTTCCCATTAAAATAACAGCCCGATAACCGTAGAAAAGGTCCAAAACACGGCCAGAAGAGGGCACGACCAAATGTGCGACCATTAACACCATGGAGGCCTAAATAGTTTTAATATACAAACTCGCAAAGACTGGCATAGACAGGCATACACACACATACACACACATACACGGTATTGGGATCCTTGCTTTTCCTGACAGAGATTAATGATCTAATTCTTGTTATGATGTGCAGATGCCGGCGTTGGACTGGAGTGAGCAGAGTAAGAAGTCTTACAACACCAGGTTAAAGTCAATGTGGTTTGTTTCAAATCACTAGTTTTCCGAGTACTACTCCTTCCTCAGGTGAGGCATTTTGTTAGGGAGGACATGGTTGAACAATATCATATGAGGGTAACATTTTAAAAGGGGTGCAGGAACTGAGATAGCTAAGTGTATGTATGCATCGATCATTGTAAATGGAAGGACGAGATTTCCGGTCGCTGTGATGAAGTAGGAAGCCACACATTTGGGAGCTCCCGTTTTAAAAGGACTTTGTGGCTCTTTTTACAGCCTAAAACGGAAATTTTTCGACCACTCCCGGTGGGGGAAGGTGTGCTGAACGACTTTCCCCGCAATCCATGACTCGAACTCGGAGTGGAAAGGGGGAAAAAGCAGCAGCAGCTCCCCAGAAAAAACGGGGGAAGGGATCCAAGATGGCCGCCGGCAGAGCTCCAGAGGAGTGGAAACAGTGGGCCCAGGAGGAACTAGCTGCTCTCCTGCGCTGCTTCACAGAGTTCAAGTATGAGGTACTGAGCTCTCTGCAGGAAACAAACATAAGGCTGTCGGAGATTCAGACCACCCAGGGTTCTGCCATCAAGGAGTTGCAGACGCAGGCCACTGAACGAGAGGAGGAGGTCGTGGTCCTCGTGAGTAAGGTGGAGGGGCACGAGGCACTCCACAAGAAGTGGGAGGAACGCTTCGAGGAGCTTGATCACCGCATGAGGCGGAAAAACCTGCAGATAGAACATAGAACATAGAACAGTACAGCACAGAACAGGCCCTTCGGCCCTCGATGTTGTGCCGAGCAATGATCACCCTACTTAAACCCACACAACCCGAATACCCGTAACCCAACAATCCCCCCATTAACCTTACACTACGGGCAATTTAGCATGGCCAATCCACCTAACCCGCACATCTTTGGACTGTGGGAGGAAACCGGAGCACCCGGAGGAAACCCACCCACACACGGGGAGGACGTGCAGACTCCACACAGACAGTGACCCAGCCGGGAATCGAACCTGGGACCCTGGAGCTGTGAAGCATTGATGCTAACCACCATGCTTCCGTGAGGCCCCACGGTAGCATGGTGGTTAGCATCAATTAGATCTTGGGCCTTGCGGAGGGGCTGGAGCGGTCGGACCTGACAACCCATGTGGCTATAATGCTGAACTCGCTAGTGGGGGCCGGGTCTTTCCATCTGCCCTTGGAGCTGGAGGAAGCACACAGAGTACTGGCCAGGAGGCCTAAGGACAATGAACCTCTGCGTGCGGTGCTGGTGAGGTTCTACCGGTTCAGTGATCGGGAGTGTGTGCTGCGCTGGGCCAAGAAGGTGAAGAGCAGCAAGTCGGAGAATCTTGTAGTACGGATCTACCAGGATTGGAGTGCGGAGGTGGCTTAGCGGCGGTCCGTATTTAATCGGACGAAGGAGGTGCTTTACAGGCAAAATATAAAGTTCGGAATGTTGCAGCCCGCACGACTGTGGGTAACTTATTCGACCGGCATTAGTATTTTGATTCCCCGGAGGAGGCGTGGGCCTTAGTGCGGACGGAGAAACTGGTCTTGAACTAGGGGTTTGGGGTTGCGGGGTCCGTTGTAATATCTTAGCGCTGGATTCTGCTGTTGCTATGTTCTTTTTTTTTGTACTTTTTCAATTTTGGTATGGTTATTCATGGGGGTGTTGTTCTGGTATTTTTTTTCTGCTGTGGGGCATTGGTTGAGTTGTGTCTCTTGCGGGGAGGGTCGGCGGGGTTGATGTATTCTATGTCGGGTTGAGGGTATGGAGTGAGGCTGTTATTTGGGAGCTGCGTCAGAAGGGTGTGGTGGGGCAGTGCGAAAGTGCGGGCTTTCCTCTGGTTTCCCACGTTGTGGGGCTGGGGGGACGGAGACGGTGACGGAGGAGGCGGGTCCCTAACTGGTTCTTCCCCACGCTGGAGCGGTGCCTGGAGGAGGGATAGATTGGGGGATGATCCCACTTTGGGAGGGGTCGGGTTATTGGCGGGAGTTTCTGGGGTCAGCAGACAGTTAACTGACCCACTGAAGTACAATGGAGGATGGTTCGCGGCTGGGAGGGTTCCTAGCCTGGTAGGGAAGGGAGGGGGAAAGGGGAATACCGGGTTGCTGCTGGTAGAGTCAGGAAGGAGCTGGTGGGGACTGGGGGGACAGAGGAGAGGTGTTGTCACTGTGGGGACTGGGTCGGGCAGGGGGTGCTGTCCTGGGGTGGGCAGTCGACGGGCTATGGCTAGTCAATGGGGGAGGGGGGCGGGACGCCCTCTGATCTGGTTGGTCACCTGGAATGCGAGAGGGTTGAATGGGCCTGTGAAGTGGTCGAGGGTACTGGCTCATCTGAACGGGCTAAAGGCATATGTGGCAATGCTTCAGGAGACCCACCTGAAGGTGGCGGACCAGGTCCGCCTGAGGAAGGGATGGCTGGGGCAGTTTTTCCACTCTGGGTTGGATGTGAAGAACCGGGGAGTGGCGATTCTGGTGGGGAAAAATGTGTTGTTTGAGGCATCGGAGGTGGTGATGGATAAGGGGGGTTGGTATGTTATGGTTAGGGGCAGGCTACAAGGAGAGAAGGTGGTACTGGCTCGTGTGTATGCCCCAAATTGTGACGATGCAGGCTTTATGAGGCGTATGTTGGGACAGGTCCCGGATCTGGAGGCGGGAGGTCTGATTATGGGGGGGACTTTAATACGGTGTTGGATCCTTCACTGGATTCGTCCAGCTCTAGGACGGGTAGGAGGCCGGCGGCGGCCAAGGTACTGAGAGGGTTTATGGATCAGATGGGTGGGGTGGATTCATGGAGGTTTGTGAGGACGAGGGCACGCGAGTTCTCTTTCTTCTCCCACGTACATAGGGTCTACTCTCGGATAGATTTCTTCGTGGTGAGTAGGGGACTGATTCCGAGAGTGGAGGAGGCCGAGTATTCGGCCATTGCAATCTCCGACCACGCTCTGCATTGGATAGAGTTGGAGATGGGGGAGGTGCGTGACCAACGTCTGTTGTGGCGGTTGGATGTGGGGTTGTTGGCGGAGGAGGAGGTGTGTAGGAGGGTCTGGGCAAGTATTGAGGGGTACCTCGAGGTGAATGATACGGGGGAGGTTCAGGTGAGGATGATCTGGGAAGCCCTGAAGGCAGTGATTCGTGGGGAGCTGATATCCATCCGGGCGCACAGGGAGAGGAGCAAGAGGAGTGAGAGGGATAGACTGGTGGGAAAGATGCTGGAGGTCGACAGGAGGTATGCAGAGGCACCAGAGGAGGGACTGTTGGGGGAGAGGCCCAGCATGCAGGCTGAATTTGATTTGCTGACCACTAGAAAGGCGGAGGCACAGTGGAGGAAGGCACAAGGGGCAGTGTACGAACATGGTGAAAAGGCGAGTAGGATGCTGGCTCATCAGCTCCGCAAGCGGGATGCGGCTAAGGAAATTGCTGGAGTGAGAGACAAGAGTGGGAATGTGGTGCGGAAGGGGGTAGAGGTGAATGAGGTCTTCAAGGACTTTTACGAGGAACTGTACCGGTCGGAGCCAACGGGGGAGAGGAGGGGAATGGAGAGGTTCCTTGACGGGCTTTCTTTCCCGAAGGTGCAGGAGGAGAAGGTGGAGGGGTTGGGTGCGATGATTGAGCTGGAGGAGATAATTAAGGGGATCGGGCAGATGCAGTCAGGGAAGGCACCGGGGCCGGATGGGTTCCCGGTGGAATTTTATAAAAAGATTGTGGAACTAGTGGGCCCCTTGCTGGTGCGGACACTCAATGAAACGTGGGAAGGGGGGACTTTGCCCCCGACGATGTCGCGGGCGCTGATCTCGTTAATATTAAAGAGGGACAAGGACGCCCAGCAGTGTGGTTCATACAGGCCCATATCTCTCCTCAACGTGGATGCTAAGGTGCTGGCAAAAATCCTGGCAACCAGGATAGAGGACTGTGTCAGGGGTTGTGACGAGGACCAGACAGGTTTCGTGAAGGGAAGGCAGCTGAACACGAATGTGCGGAGACTGTTGAATGTCATCATGATACCAGCGATTGAGGGGGAGGCAGATATAGTGGTGGCACTGGATGCGGAGAAGTCCTTCGATAGAGTGGAGTGGGGGTACCTATGGGATGTGTTGGGGAGGTTTGGATTTGTTGAAGGGTTCATTAGATGGGTATGGCTGCTATATGAGGCCCCAATGGCGTGCGTGGCCACGAATAGGAGGAGGTCGGAGTACTTCCGGCTTTACCGAGGGACCAGGCAGGGTTGCCCCCTGTCCCCCTTGTTGTTTGCACTGGCAACCGAGCCGATGGCGATGGCGTTGAGAGATTCAGAGTTGTGGAGAGGCTTGGTGCGAGGTGGAGAGGAACATAGGGTGTCGTTGTATGCCGATGACCTGTTACTGTATGTGGTGGACCCGGTGGGAGGGATGCCGGAAGTGATGGAGTTGCTAGCTGAGTTGGGGACCTTTTTAGGTTATAAATTAAATTTAGGCAAGAACGAGGTGTTTGTGGTGCACCCTGGAGACCAGGAGGAAGGAATTAGTAGGCTCCCGCTTAGGCGGGCAGGGGAGAGCTTTAGGTACCTGGGGGTGCCGGTGTCCAGGGACTGGGGGACTCTTCACAAGCATAACTTTACCAGACTTATAGATCAGATGGAGGAGGAGTTCAAGAGGTGGGACATGCTGCCATTATCGTTGGCGGGGAGGGCACAGTCCATCAAAATGACGGTGCTTCCGAGATTCTTGTTCCTCTTTCAGTGCTTGCCCATCTTTATCCCCAGGGCCTTCTTCAGGAGAGTGACTAGCAGTATTTTGAGTTTTGTGTGGGCACATGGGACTCCGAGAGTGACGAGGGTGTTCCTGGAGCGAGGGAGGGATAGATCCGGGCTTGCGCTGCCCAACCTTCTGTGGTACTATTGGGCAGCCAATGTGTCAATGGCGCGTAAATGGGTGATGGAGGGGGAGGGGCGGCGTGGAAAAGAATGTAGAGGTACGAGCCTGGGTGCCATGGTAACGGCACCATTGCTGCTCTCCCCTAAGAGGTTTACCACGATCCCTGTGGTGGCGGCGACCCTAAGAATCTGGGGACAGTGGAGACGGCATCGGGGGGAAACAGGGGGCTCGATGGAGGCTCCACTGGGTGGCAACCATCGGTTCATCCCGGGGAACAAGGATGGGGGATTGAGGGGTGGCAAAGGGCGGGCATCAGCAAATTGAGGGACCTGTTGATTGGCGGGATGTTTACGGGCATGGGGGAACTGGACGATAAATTTGGCCTTCCCCAAGGGAACATGTTCAGATACTTGCAGGTAAAGGCGTTTGCTAGGCGACAGGTAGAGGGATTCCCTCTGCTGCCGTCGCGGAGGACGATGGAAAGAGTGCTTTCGGGGGTGTGGGTCGGATAGGGGAAGGTGTCTGACATCTATAAGGTAATGCAGGAGGTGGAGGAGTCGTCAGTGGAGGAGCTGAAGGCTAAATGGGAGGAGGAACTTGGGGAGCAGATAGAGGACGGGACTTGGGCGGATGCCTTGAAGAGAGTCAACTCTTCCTCCTCATGTGCGAGGCTTTGTCTCATCCAATTTAAGGTGCTGCACCGGGCCCACATGTCCGGGACGAGGATGATTAGGTTCTTTGGGGGTGAGCACAGGTGCACCAGAAGTTCGGGGAGTCCAGCGAACCACGCCCCTATGTTCTGGGCATGCCCAGCACTGGAAGAATTCTGGAAGGGGGTGGCGGGGACGGTGTCGAGGGTGGTTGGATCCAGGGTCAAACCAGGGTTGGGACTCACGATTTTTGGAGTTGCGGTGGAGCCGGGAGTGCAGGAGGTGAAAGAGGCCGATGTCCTGGCCTTTGCGTCCCTAGTAGCCCGACGAAGGATTCTGCTACAGTGGTAGGATGCAAGGCCCCCAAGTGTGAAGACCTGGATCAGTGACATGGCGGGATTTATAAAATTGGAAAGGGTCAAATTTGCCCTGAGAGGATCAATACAAGGGTTCTATAAACGATGGCAGCCTTTTCTGGACTTCCTGGCTCAGAGATAGGTAACTTGGTCAATAGCAGCAGCAACCCGGTGGGGGCGGGGGGGGGGGGGCTTTTCCTTATTGTAGTTTCTATTCTGTAACTTTATATTGTGTTAATTTGCGTTGTTGTTAAAATGCTGTGTTGTTCATGGAGGTGGGGAGAATGTTTATGATTGTTAATATTATTGATATTTTTGGTATTTAACTTTTTTTTGCGTTATTGTTGTATAAATGCAACATTTTACAATAAAAATTATTTCAAAAAAAAAGATGGAACGACAGGTGGACAGCAGTTATTAAAGATTAAAACATTTTGGGCTTTATTGAAAGGGGCACAAAGTAAGAGAGCGAAGAGGTTATCCTGAACTTAAACAAGATTGCACAGGAATAGATACAGAGTAATGCTCCCTCTCCGCTGTCTGCAACAAACACTCCCAGGACAGCTTCAGCACGTGGTTAGATACGTGGAAAGCTCCCCCTACACTTTCCCCATCAAGCACTCCCAAGGCAGGTACAGCACGGCATTAGAAACAGAGTAACGCGCCCTCTTCACTGCCCCCATCAGCCACACCCAGCCCATGTACAGCACAGGGGTAGATACAGCGGAAAGCTCCCTCTGCACTGTCCACAACAAACACTCCCAGGACAGGTACAGCACGGCGTTAGAAACAGAGTAAAGCGCCCTATTCACTGCTCCCATCAAACACTCCCAGGGTACGTACATCACGGGGTTAGATACGGAGTAAAGCGCCCTCTTCACTGCCCCAATCAGCCACACCCAGCCCATGTACAGCACAGGGGTAGATACAGCGGAAAGCTCCCTCCACATTGACCCCAACAAACACTCCCAGGTCAGGTACAGCACGGGGTTAGATGCAGAGTAAACTCCCTCTATACTCTCCCCATCAAACAATTACAGGACAGGTATGGCACAGGGGTAGATTGTGGAAAGCTCCCTCTGCACTGTCCCCATGAAACAGTCCCAGGACAGGTACAGTACGGAGTTAGATACAGAGTAAAGATCTGTCAGCACTGTTCCCATTAAACAGTCCCAGGACAGGTACAGCACGGGATGAGATCCAGAGTACAGCTCCCTCTACACTGTCCCCATCAAACACTCCCAGGCCAGGTACAGCACGGAGTTACATACAGAGTAAAGCTCCCTCCACACTGTCCCAATCAAACAGCCCAGTACAGGTACAGCATGGAGTTACATACAGAGTAAAGCTCCCTCCACACTGTCCCCATCAAACACTTCCAGGACAGGTACAGCACGGGGTCAGATACAGAGTAAACTCCCTCTACACTGTCCCCACCAAACACTCCCAGGGCAGGTACAAAATGGGATTAGACAAAGAGAAAAGCTCCCTCTACACTGTCCCCATTAAACACTTAGGACAGGTACAGCACGGGATTAGATGCAGTGTAAAGCTCCCTCCGCACTGTCCCCACCAAACACTCCCGGGACAGACACAGTGCGGGGTTCGTTAACGAGTAGAGCTCCATCTACACGCTTCCGTTAAACTTTCCCTGCACAATAACATAGGAAGAGGGAAAGGCTATGCAGCCCGTCGACGCTACTCTGCGACGCTACAATACGGACATGGCTGAACTTTCACTTCGAGGCCGTTATCCCCACACTATCCTCATAGTCTTTTATGTCTTTGGGATATTGAAAGTAGGCAATACCTGCTTTAAACATCTTCAGTGACTGAGCGTCCATAGCCCTCTGGACCAGAGAATATCAAATATTCACAACCCTCTGAGCAGAGACCTTTCTCCGCCTCTCCATCCTAATTGGCTTCCCCCTTTACTTGTAAATGCATCTCCTGGTTCTGGACTCCGCAAGCAGGGGAACCATCAGACCCACATCTACCTTGTCTGTCCCATTGAGTATTTTGTAGTTTTCAATGAGATCATCTCTCATTCATTGAAACGGTGGAGAATCCAGGCCCAGTTTCCCCAATCTCTCTCCATAGGACAATCCCGGCAGCCCCGGAATAAGTCTGGTGAACCTCTGCAGCAATAATCTCCTTCCGAAGGAAAAGGGGCCAAAACTATTCACAGTGCTCCAGGAGTGGTCTAACCAAGCTCAGATACAATTGGAGCAGAATCTAACACCCCGAACACAAAACGCATTGCTTTCAAGTTCAACGTACTTTTAGTCTTCCTAATATATAGTTGCATATGCAGTGCAGCAATATCTGTACTGTCCATGTGTACTGTCCCCATAATGTGGTCGATCGAATAAAAAAATCTTCATTACAGAATGAGGCTATTTTGCGCATCTCGTCTGCCCTGACCCCCAAAGAGAAAACTAACGAGGCTCACTCCACCGCCTATCCACATAAACCCTTAATCTGCACATATTTGTGACACAGAGGTGCATTTTTAGCACGGCCAATCCACCTAACCTGCACATCGTTCGACTGTGGGAAGAAACCGGAGCACCCGGAAAATTCCCACCAGGGAACAGCGATGAGGTTCTACCTCCACACAGACAGTGACTCAACGTCGGACTAATGTGGGGTATGAGAAATCCCTGTACCATTGAGGCAGGACCTCAGACCTCCTAGCTCAAGTCATCCTTGTGATTAAGGGTCAATATATTATTATCCTTTTTAATATATTGCTGCATCTGCATTATGGACAAGGACCCACGCAGGGCTCCAAGAGCCTTTGTACATCTGCACTTACCCTACACATGTTTGGGTTGTAGGAGTACGAGCCAGGTAGATACGGGAGAATGTGCAAACATCACACGGACAGTGAGCGGCTCCGGCATCGAACGCAGGTTCTCGGCCCCGAGAATCAGCATCGTTAGCCACTGCGTCACTGTGTTGCCCCCACTTTCTAAGCATTTCAGAGATGTTCTTCACAACTGGTCCTCCTACCAAACAGAGACACAGATCGAGAGAGCCTCCAAATAGATTTACAGCACAGGGTCAGATACAGAGTAAAGCTCCCTCCACACTCTCCCAATCCCAGGAGATTAAACAATCCCAGGATAGGTACAGTTCGGGGTTAGACACAGTGTAAATCTCCCTCTACACTGTCCCCATCATACACTCCCAGGACAGGTACAGCGCGGTGTTAGATACAGGTTAAAACTCCCTCTACACTGTCCCTAGAAAACACTTCCAGGACACGTACAGCACGAGGTTAGATACAGAGTGAAGCTCCGTCCACACTGTCGCCATCAAACACTCCCTGGAGAGGTACAGAGTGGGTTTTGATACAGATTAATGCTCCCTCTACGCTGTCCCCATCAAACGATCACAGGAAAGTTATAGCCCGGGGTTAGATACTGAGTAAAGCTCTCTCTATGCCCTATGATACACTCCTAGGACAGGTACAGCACAGGGTTAGGTACAGAGTAAAGCTCACTCTACACTGTCACCATCAAGCACTTCCAGGACAGGTACAGCACGGGGTTAGATACAGAGTAAAGCTCCCTCCACACTGTCCCCATCAAACACTCCCAGGACAGGTACAGCACAGGGTTAGGTACAGAGTAAAGCTCACTCTACACTGTCACAATCAAGCACTTCCAGGACAGGTACAATACAGGGTTAGATACCGAGTATGACTCCCTCAGTAATGCCCCCATCAACTCTCCCAGGACAGGTACCGCACAGGGTAATATACAGAAGAATTATTCCTCGAGAGATTCCCTATCAACATTCCCTTGGCAGACATAGCACATGAGAATCACAGTAAATGGCAGAAGCCATCGGCGTATGGGCATGCAGACGGATATGGGCGGATATATCAACAACTCGCTGGAAGCAGCAACGAAGTGGATAAGGTTGTCAAGGAGATCTCCGGTATATGGCACCATGATGGCTCAGGATTGGCACTGCTGCTCACGGAGCCGAGGTCCCAGTTTCGAATCTGCCTCTGGATCACTGTCCGTGTGGAATTTGCACATTCTCGCAGTGTCTGCGTGGCTTTCGCCCCAACAACACAAAGATGTGCAGGGTGCGTGGATTGGTCAAGCTAAATTGTCCCTTCATTTGTAAAAATGAATTGAGTACTCTAAATTTATCAATAAAAAAGAAGACCTCCGCCATGTTTGCGTTCATTGGATATGGCATAGATTTTGAAATTCGCAGGTTCTGTGCAGATGGACAGAACCTTAGCTCGGTCACACTTGGAAGTCTATATGCATTACTGGTCGCCAAAGTAGATGGATGTGGATTCTTTTGAGAGGGTACAGAGGCGGGCTCCCAATTTTTCATAGGTTTGGGTTTGGGTTGAGCGTTGTAGTGTGGGTCCAGTTGTCTGTGTCGCTCATATGAAACTTGCCACTGAATGAGATGAACTCAGGGTATTTGGCGTTCCAGATGGGTGCAATTCATCCCTAGGAAATGGCACTTCAGGTTTCAGCTGTGTGGGGTAGGGGAAGAGAGAGGAATATGGAGCATCGGTTGTCGCTGTACGCCGATGACCTGCTGTTGTTGGTGTCGGATTGATTGGAAAGCACGGGCAGAATGATGGGCTTATTGGAGAGGTTTGGGGCCTTTCCGGGTTAGATATTGAGTGTCAGAAAAAGTGAGGTGTCTCCGCTGAATGATGCGGAGCGGGAGGCAAACGTGGGTGCCCTGCCGTTTAAGGTGGAAGGTGAATGGTTTTGGTACATGGCGATCCAGGTAATGCCTGAGTGGGCCACAATGCGTAGGTGGAGCCGCTTTCTTCACAAAGCTTTGTTTCAATCCCAAAATTAATCCCACTGCCCGCTCTCTCCCAACAGCCCTCTATCCATTTCCCGCTCTCTCCCCGTAACCGTGTATCAATCCGCAAACTAATCCACCGCCCCATTCTCTACGCATAGCCCTGTATCAGTCCAGAAAAAAAATCCCACTGCTCGAATCCCTACCTATAGCCCTGTATCAATCCCCAGACTAAACAAACTACCCACCTCTCTCTCCATAGCCCTGTATAGATCCCTAAACAAATCCCACTGCCCCACTCACTCCCCATAGCCGTGTATCAATACCCTAACTAATCCCACTGCCCCACTCTCTCCCCATTTCCCTGTATAGATCCATAAACTAACCCCACTGCCCCACTCACTCCCCATAGCCCTGTATCAATACCCTAAACTAATCCCACTACCCCACTCTATCCCCATAGCCGTGTATCAATCCCCAAACTAATCCCACTGTCCCGCTCTCTCCCCATAGCCGTGTATCAATCCCAAATTAATCCCACTGTCCCACTCTCTCCCCATAGCCGTGTATCAATCCCAAATTAATCCTAGTGCTCCACTCTCTCCCCACAGCCCTGTATCAATCCCAAACTAATCCCACTGCCCACTATCTCCCCATAGCCGTGTATCAATCCCCAAACTAATCCCACTTCCCCACTCTATCCCCATAGCCCTGTACCGACCCAAAACTGATCCCACTTCCGCGCTCAATCACCATAGCCGTGTATCAATCCCAAACTAATCGCACTACCCCGCTCTTTCCCATAGCCCTGTATTCATCTACATCCTTATCCCACTACCCCACTCTCTCTCCATAGCCCTGTATCAATCCCCAAACTAATCCCACTGCCCCACCTACTCCCATAGCCGTGTATCAATACCGAAACTAATCCCACTTCCCCACTCTCTCCCCATAGCCCTGTATCAATCCCCAAACTAATCCCACTGTCCCGCTCTCTCCCCATAGCCGTGTATCAATACCGAAACTAATCCCACTTCCCCACTCTCTCCCCCTAGCCCTGTACCGACCCCAAACTAATACCACTGTCCCGATCTCTCCCCATAGCCGTGTATCAATCTCCAAACTAATCCCAGTGCCCCACTCTCTCCCCATAGCCCTGTCCCGAGCCAAAACGGATCCCACTTCCGCGCTCTCTCCTCACTGCCGTGTATCAATCCCAAACTAATCGCACTACCCCTCTTTCCCCATAGCCCTGTATTCATCTACAAATTTATCCCACTGCCGCACGCTCTCTCCATAGCCCTGTATCAATCCGCAAACGAGTCCCACTGCACGACTCCCTACCCATAGCCCTGTATCAATCCACAGACGAAACCCACTTCTCGACTCCCTCCCCATTGACCTGTATCAGTTCCCAAACTAAGCCCACTGCCCCACTCTCTCCCCATAGCCCTGAAGCAATCCCTAAGCTAATCACAAGGCCCCATGCTCTCACCATGGCCCTGTATCAATCCACAAACTAAACCCACTGCCCTCTCTACACCAGAGCACTCTATTAACCCCAAAATAGTCCCACTGCTCCGCTGTCCGCATAGCCCTGTCTCAATCCCCAAATTAATCCCACTTTCCCGCTTCCTCCCCATAGCCCTGTATCAATCCACATACTAAACCCACAGCTCGACTCTTTCCCCATAGCCCTGTATCAATTCCCAAACTAATACCGCTGCTCCACTCTCCTCCAGATCAATGCATTAATCCACAAACTAATCCCACTGCCCCACTCACTCCCCATAGCCCTGTATCAATCCAAGATCTAAGCCCACTGCCCCGCTCTCTCCCCATAGATCCGTATCAATCCCAAACTAAACCCACTGCCCCGCTCTCTCCACATAGCCCTGTATCAATCCTCAAACAAATCTCACTGCCCCGCTCTCTCTCCATAGCCCTGTGTCAATGGTTAAATTAATCCCAATGCCCCAGCGTCACCCCTTTACCCGAGAAAATTCCACAAACTGATCGCACTTCGGCACCCTCTCCCTGTTGTCCTGGATCATTCCACATACAGATCCCACTTCGACAGACGCTCCCTGAAGTTCTGGATTAATCCCGAAACAGACCGTACGGCCTTTCCCTATTGTCCTGGGTCAATCCCGAAGCAGATTCCACTGTCCCGGCCTTTCCCTATTGTCCTGGATCATTCCGCAAACACATTCCACTGTCCCAGCCTCTCCGTAATATCAAGGATCATTCCACTGCTCCAGGCTCTCCCTATTTTCCTGGATCAATCCAGAAACAGATCCTACTTCCACAGCCTCTCCTTATTGTCGAGGATCATTCCACAAACAGATCCCACTGCCCCAGCCTCTTCCTATTGTCCTTCATCATTCGAGAAACAGATCCCAATTCCACAGCCTCTACTTATTGTCGAGGATGTATCTACAAACAGATCCCACTGTCCCGGCCTCTCTCTATTGTCCTGCATCATTCCAGAAACAGATCCCACTTCCACGGCCTCTCCTTATTGTCCAGAATCATTCCACAAACAGATCCCACTGTCCCAGCCTCAGCTTATTTTATGGGATCATTCCACAAACAGCTCCCACTGCACCAGCCTATTCTTATTGTCCTGGATCAATCGAGAAACAGATCCCACTTCCACAGCCTCTCCGTATTGTCGAAGATCATTCCACAAACAGAACACTCTGCCCCAGCCTCTCACTATTGTCCTGCATCATTCCAGAAACACATCCCACGGTCTCAGCCTCTCATGTCCTGGGCCATTCCACAAACAGCTCCCACTGCCCCAGTTTCTCTCTATTGTCCTGGATCATTCCACAAATTGATCGGACCTCAAAGGGAGCGATCTCAGGATTACTACCGATGCCACGTGCTGTCAGAATTGAAATGACAGGATATATAGGATGAATACGTGGCTGAAGAGGTGGTGTCGGGGGAGGATTTCAGATTCCTGGCGAATTGGGACCTGTTTTGGTGGAGGTGGGACCTGTAAAAACCGGACGGTTAAACCTGGGCAGGTCTGGAACGATGTCCGGGTGGTGGGGGTGGGTGGTCCGAGAACCATTGGGGTCGGTTTGAACTAATACGCCAGTGGTATGGGGACGTATTCAATGAGACAGAGAACGAGAGAGCAAGGACAAATGCACAAGGTAGAAAAATTAATATGAAAAGTGATAGTGTGAGAAACCTAGGGCAACATTCAAACAGAGCAGTAGAGAAAAATACTGGGAGCAAGAAACACCTTGTGTAAAAGACAAACTTAAAGGCTCTGTGTCTGAATGCATGGAACATTTGCAATAGAGTGAATGAACTAATCGTGCAGATCGGTCTAAATGCACTTGACATAATTGGGATTGTGGAGACATGGCTACAGAGTGAACACGGATGGGAACTGAATGTCCCAGGTTTCGCAGTGTTTAGGAAGAACAGGCATAACAAAACGTGGTGGTGTGGCACTGCTGGTTAAAGAGGAAATTAGCACAATAGTGAGAAAGGATATAGCTCCGACAATGTGGAATTTGTATGAGTTGAGAAATCCCAAATGACAAAACTATTAGTGGGTGTCACATCTCGACCCCCAAACTGCACTGGTGAAGTTGGAAATGGCATTAAACACGAAATTCGAGATGCATGTAATAAAGGAATATCGGTGATTATGGGTGATTTTAATCTTCACATAATTGGGCACATGGAATTAGCCACAATACCGTAGAGGAGGATTTTCTAGACTGTACACGGAATGGTTTTCTTGACCAATATGTGGAGGAACGGACTAGAGAGCAGGCCATATTAGACTGGGTACTGTGTAAGGTGAATGAAATCGTTGCCAATCTGGCTGTACGAGACCACTTGGGGATGAGCGACCATAATATAATAGAATTTTTTTATCAATATGGAGAGTGAAGGAGTTAATTCGGAGACTCGTGTGCTGAATCTTAATAAAGGGAACTATGAGGATATGAGGCGTGAGTTGGACTTGATAGATTGGGCAGAGTTACGTAAATGAATGACAGTGGATAGGCAATGTCAAACATTCAAGGGACGCATGGAGGAACTACAGCAACTGTTCTATCCTGTCTGGCACAAAAGCAAAGGGGGTAAGAGGGCCAATCCATGGCTTTCAAAGGAAATTAGAAATAGTATCCGATACAAGGAAAAAGCAGATAGGTTGGCCAAGAAAAAGAATAGGTCTGAGGATTGGGAGCAGTTTAGAATTCAGCAAACAAGGACGAAGGGATTGATTAAGAAGGGGAAAGTAAAATACGAAAGGAAGCTTGCAGGGAACATAAAGACTGACGCTAAGGGTCTCTACAGATATGTGAAGAGGAAGAGTTGGTGAAGAGAAAAGTAGGCCCACTACAGACAGAAAAGGGATTGCATAATAAGGGACAAAGACATGGCTGAGCAATTGGATACATAATTTGGTTGTGTATTTACAAATGAGGACACAAATAAGATCCCAGAAATGTTGGAGAATGAAAGGTTTAGTGAGAGGGAAGAACTGAGGGAGATAAACATTAGTAGAGAAATGGTGATGGGAAAACTGATGGAATTGAAGGCGGATAAATCCCCAGGGCCTGAGAATCTGCATGCCGGAGTTCTTAAAGAGGTGGTTCTGAAAGTAGTGGATGCACTGGTGGTCATCTTCCGGGATTTCATAGACTCTGGAACTGTCCTGCAGATTGGAGGGTAGCTCACGCCATTCCCATATTCAAAAAGACAGGTAGAGAAAAAACAGGGAATTAAAGGCCAGGAAGACTAACATCGGAAGTGGGAAAAACGCTTGAATTCATTATCAAGCATTTAATAGTTAGAAAGCAGTGGCAGGATCAGTGAGAGTCAGCATGGATTTAAGAAGGGGGAATCATGCTTGATAAATCTGTTATAATTCTTTGAAGAGGCAACCAGTACAGTCGACAACGGGGAGGCATTCGGTGTGGTATAGTTGGACTTTCAGAAGGCGTTTGACAAAGTTCCGCATCAGAGATTATTGTGCAAAATTAAAGCGCATGGGAATGGAGGATATGTATTGAGGTGGATCGAAAACTGGTTGGCAGAGAGGAAACAAACTGTAGGGATTAAAGGGTCCGTTTCAAATTGGCGTTGGGAATCCAGCTATTCACAACACATATTGATGATTTGGATGAGGGAATAAAATGTAACAGCTCAAAGTTTGCACATGCCACCAAATTAGGTGGGAGGGTGAATAGTGACGAGGATGCAGGGGTCCTACAGCAAGATCTGCACAGGTTGGGCGAGTTGGCAAACCAATGGCAGATGCAGTATAATTTGGATAAGTGTGAGGTTATTCGTTTTGGAATCAAAAACAGAAAAGCACATTTCTAACCGAATGGTTGGGAGAGGGGAGTGTGCAGTGGGACCTGTGTTTTTATGTGCACCATTCGCTGAAGGTAAGTATGCAGGTGCAGCAGGCGGGAAAGAAGGCTAATGGTATGTTAGCCTTCGTTGCAAAATGTTTCGAGGATAGAAGCAGGGATGTGTTGCTGCAAAAGTACAGGGCCTTGGTGAGGCCACACGTGGAGTATTGTGTACAGTTTTTGTCTCCTTCTCTGAGTAAGATTGTTCTTGCTCTCGAGGGTTGCAGCGAGAGCTTTACCAGATTGATTCCAGGGACGGCGGGACTGTCATATGAGGAAAGATTGACTAGGTTGGGATTTTTCTTGCCGGCGTTCAGAAGAATGAGGGGGAATCTCATCGAGACTTATAAAATTCTAAAAGGACTAGACAAGGCAGATGCAACGACAATTTTATCAATGATGGGTGTGTCCAGAACCAGAGGTAACAGCCTGAGGATTCAGAGTAAACCATTTAGGACAAGATAAAGAGACATTTCTTCAGACAAAGTGGTGAGCCTGTTGAATTCATTGCTACAGTAACAGGTTGATGCTAAAGCTTTGAATATCTTCTTTTTAAAAATAAATTTAGATTACCCAATTATTTTTTCCAATTAAGGGGCAATTTAGTGTGGCTAATCCACCTTCTCTGCACATTTTTGTGTTATGGGGGCGAAACCCACGCACCCACAGGGAGAATGAGCAAACTCCACACGAACAGTGACCCAGAGTCGGGATCGAACCTGGGATCTCAGCGCCGTAAGGCAGCTGTGCTAACCACTGGGCCACCGTGCTGCACTAACTTTGAATACATTTAAGAGGCGGCTGGATATAGCACTTGGGGAGAATGTGATCAAAGTCTATGGGGAGAACGCAGGATTAGGCTGTTGAGTTGGATGATCAGCCATGATCGTGATGAAATGCGGAGCAGACTTGAAGGGCCAAAAGGTCTCCTCCTGCTGCTATCTTCTATATATTCTATATGTATCTAAACACCCCGTCTGTCCCTGGACCCTGCTTCACCAAACAACTATCAGTCACTTCTATGTTACCTCCATACGAACACCCCACCCCCGTCTGTACCTGCACAATGGTTCTGCAAATAACTGTCACTCACTCCAATACCACCTGCATACGTACACCGACCCCCCTCCTCTGTACCTGCACCTTGCTTCTACTGACATAGAACATAGAACATAGAACGATACAGCGCAGTACAGGCCCTTCGGCCCTCGATGTTGCACCGACATGGAAAAAATCTAAAGGCCATCTAACCTACACTATGCCCTTATCATCCATATGCTTATCCAATAAATTTTTAAATGCCCTCAATGTTGGCATGTTCACTACTGTTGCAGGTAGGGCATTCCACGGCCTCACCACTCTTTGCGTAAAAAACCCACCTCTGACCTCTGTCCTATATCTATTACCCCTCAATTTAAGGCTATGTCCCCTCGTGCTAGCCACCTCCATCCGCGGGAGAAGGCTCTCGCTGTCCACCCTATCTAACCCTCTGATCATTTTGTATGTCTCTATTAAGTCACCTCTTAACCTTCTTCTCTCTAACGAAAACAACCTCAAGTCCATCAGCCTTTCCTCATAAGATATTCCCTCCATACCAGGCAACATCCTGGTAAATCTCCTCTGCACCCGTTCCAAAGCTTCCACGTCCTTCCTATAATGAGGCGACCAGAACTGTACGCAATACTCCAAATGCGGCCGTACTAGAGTTTTGTACAATTGCAACATGACCTCATGGCTCCGGAACTCAATCCCTCTACCAATAAAGGCCAACACACCATAGGCCTTCTTCACAACCCTATCAACCTGGGTGGCAACTTTCAGGGATCTATGTACATGGACACCGAGATCCCTCTGCTCATCCACACTACCAAGAATTTTACCATTAGCCAAATATTCCGCATTTCTGTTATTCTTTCCAAAGTGAATCACCTCACACTTCTCCACATTAAACTCCATTTGCCACCTCTCAGCCCAGCTCTGCAGCTTATCTATGTCCCTCTGTAACCTGCAACATCCTTCCGCACTGTCTACAACTCCACCGACTTTAGTGTTGTCTGCAAATTTACTCACCCATCCTTCTGCGCCCTCCTCTAGGTCATTTATAAAAATGACAAACAGCAACGGCCCCAGAACAGATCCTTGTGGTACGCCACTCGTAACTGAACTCCATTCTGAACATTTCCCATCAACTACCACTCTCTGTCTTCTTTCAACTAGCCAATTTCTGATCCACATCTCTAAATCACCCTCAATCCCCAGCCTCCGTATTTTCTGCAATAGACGACCGTGGGGAACCTTATCAAACGCTTTACTGAAATCCATATACACCACATCAACTGCTCTACCCTCGTCTACCTGTTCAGTCACCTTCTCAAAGAAATCGATAAGGTTTGTGAGGCATGACCTACCCTTCACAAAACCATGCTGACTGTCCCTAATCATATTATTCCTATCTAGATGATTATAAATCGTATCTTTTATAATCCTCTCCAAGACTTTACCCACCACAGACGTTAGGCTCACCGGCCTATAGTTACCGGGGTTATCTCTACTCCCCTTCTTGAACAAAGGGACCACATTTGCTATCCTCCAGTCCTCTGGCACTATTCCTGTAGCCAATGATGACCTAAAAATCAAAGCCAAAGGCTCAGCAATCTCTTCCCTGGCTTCCCAGAGAATCCTAGGATAAATCCCATCCGGCCCCGGGGACTTATCTATTTTCACCTTGTCCAGAATTGCCAACACTTCTTCCCTACGCACCTCAATGCCATCTATTCTAATAGCCTGGGTCTCAGCAGTCTCCTCCACAATATTATCTTTTTCTTGAGTGAATACTGACAAAAAGTATTCATTTAGTATCTCGCTTATCTCCTCAGCCTCCACACACAACTTCCCACCACTGTCCTTGACTGGCCCTACTCTTACCCTAGTCATTCTTTTATTCCTGACATACCTATAGAAAGCTTTTGGGTTTTCCTTGATCCTACCTGCCAAAGACATCTCATGTCCCCTCCTTGCTCGTCTCAGCTCTCTCTTTAGATCCTTCCTCGCTTCCTTGTAAATATCAAGCGCCCCAACTGAAACTTCACGCCTCATCTTCACATAGGCCTCCTTCTTCCTCTTAACAAGAGATTCCACTTCTTTGGTAAACCACGGTTCCCTCGCTCGACCCCTTCCTCCCTGCCTGACTGGTACGTACTTATCAAGAACATGCAATAGCTGTTCCTTGAACAAGCTCCACATATCCAGTGTGCCCAACCCTTGCAGCCTACTTCTCCAACCAACACATCCTAAGTCATGTCTAATGGCATCATAATTGCCCTTCCCCCAGCTATAACTCTTGCCCTGCGGGGTATACTTATCCCTTTCCATCACTAACGTAAAGGTCACCGAATTGTGGTCACTGTTTCCAAAGTGCTCACCTACCACCAGATCTAACACCTGGCCTGGTTCATTACCCAAAACCAAATCCAATGTGGCCTCGCCTCTTGTTGGCCTGTCAACATATTGTGTCAGGAAACCCTCCTGCACACATTGTACAAAGAATGACCCATCTAATGTACTCGAACTATATCTTTTCCAGTCAATATTTGGAAAGTTAAAGTCTCCCATAACAACTACCCTGTTACTTTCGCTCTTTTCCAGAATCATCTTCGCCATCCTTTCCTCTACATCCCTAGAACTATTAGGTGGCCTATAGAAAACTCCCAACAGGGTGACCTCTCCTTTCCTGTTTCTAACCTCAGCCCATACTACCTCAGAAGAAGAGTCCCCATCTAGCATCCTTTCCGCCACCGTAATACTGTCCTTGACTAGCAGCGCCACACCTCCCCCTCTTTTGCCCCCTTCTCTGAGCTTACTAAAACACCTAAACCCCGGAACCTGCAACAACCATTCCTGTCCCTGCTCTATCCATGTCTCTGAAATGGCCACAACATCGAAGTCCCAGGTACCAACCCATGCTGCCAGTTCCCCTACCTTATTTCGTATACTCCTGGCATTGAAGTAGACACACTTCAAACCACCTACCTGAACACTGGCACCCTCCTGCGAAGTCAAATCTGTGCTCCTGACCTCTATACTCTCAATCTCCCGTACCCTAAAACTACAATCCAGGTTCCCATGCGCCTGCTGAATTAGTTTAAACCCCCCCAAAGAGCACTAACAAATCTCCCCCCCAGGATATTGGTGCCCCTCAGGTTCAGATGTAGACCATCCTGTCTATAGAGGTCCCACCTTCCCCAGAAAGAGCCCCAGTTATCCAGAAATCTGAATCCCTCCCGCCTGCACCATCCCTGTAGCCATGTGTTTAATTGCTCTCTCTCCCTATTCCTCATCTCACTATCACGTGGCACGGGCAACAACCCAGAGATAACAACTCTGTTTGTTCTCGCTCTGAACTTCCATCCTAGCTCCCTAAAGGCCTGCCTGACATCCTTGTCCCCTTTCCTACCTATGTCGTTAGTGCCAATGTGGACTACGACTTGGGGCTGCTCCCCCTCCCCCTTAAGGACCCGGAAAACACGATCCGAGACATCACGTACCCTTGCACCTGGGAGGCAACATACCAAACGTGAGTCTCTCTCGCTCCCACAAAATCTCCTATCTGTGCCCCTGACTATTGAGTCCCCAATTACTAATGTTCTACTCCTTTCCCCCCTTCCCTTCTGAGCAACAGGGACAGACTCCGTGCCAGAGGCCCGTACCCCATGGCTTACCCCTGGTAAGTCGTCCCCCCCACAAGTATCCAAAACGGTATACTTGTTACTCAGGGGAACGACCGCAGGGGGTCCCTGCACTGACTGCTTCTTCCCAGTCCCTCTGACAGTTACCCATCTATCTCCAGTCTTTGGTGTAACTATTTCCCTGAAGCTCCTGTCTATGACCCCCTCTGCCTCCCGAATGATCCGAAGTTCATCCAGCTCAAGCTCCAGGTCCCTAACACGGTTTTTGAGGAGCTGGAGTTGGGTGCACTTCCCACAGATGAAATCAGCAGGGACACTGACGGCGTCCCTCACCTCAAACATTCTGCAGGAGGAGCATTGTACTGCCTTCCCTGACATCACCTCTAGATTAAAAAAAAACAAGAAAAAGAAAAAGAAAGGAAGAGCTTACCTGATATTACCTCAAACCCTGCTCCCGCTCAAAGGTAAGCAAATTTAAAGGCACTCACTCACCTTCACGACAGGCCCCTGCTCCCGCTTCCCAACCACCGTGGGGTGGGGGGGTTGGTTAGAGGAGGAGGTAGGGTGGGAAACACTCACAAGGTGTTTCGGGTTTAATTGTCACTTGCCAACAGCCTCTCCACAAACCACCTTCAACTTAGGCTGACCGCACTGCACGTATGCAAATTTCCCCAGAACAGCTGATCAGTAGCTCTGCTGCCCTCTGCAGACTAACACCTCTAGACGTACAAACGTTGTCTGTAAATGCACCCTGCTTTCCCAAACAATGTTCACTCACTCCTCTGCAAACACTATACGTACACACCTCGTCTGTACCTGCTCGCATCTCCTCCAATCAACTTTCACTCACTCCTATACCACGTCTTTATGTATACACACCTGTCTGTACCTGCGACCTGATTCTCCAAACAACTTTTAGTTACTCCTATACGTCCTCTATACGTTCACCCCACCCCGTCTATACCTGCACCCTGCTTTCACAAACAACACCTGTACCACCTCCATAAGTACACCTACCGCTCTGTTCCTGCTCCCTCAACCAACATTCACTCACACGTAAACCACCTCAATACGTACACCTCCAAATCCTTAAATACATCTGCGGCGTTTATTCCCCACTCCATAAGTCCACTCTCATCCATACACAACACAGCGCAATCTATCCAATCCGTCCTAACATGGTCCTGTACAAAATATCTCACTGTCTTGACCTTCTGTTGTCACACCCCTTCTCTCCTACATATCTTCACACAGCACCTCATCATCGCCAGTTTTGCTCCATACCTACCCACACACTTTAACTTCAAGCAGTCTATTAACACTTCCAAATAATCATCCATCCTGTCAAAAAAAATTTCACCAAAGCGTTCCACTCCACTGCTCCTAATATCACTCCCCTGTCCACCCCCATACTTGCACATTCTCCATACAGCAATGTCGTAATCCGTTCCCTTACGGCTACCAAAACTTTGCAACTCGGATATGCGCAATTATAGCCACGCCGTTTCATTGCCTTCATTACCCACCTTTCCACCCCTGCTGCCAATTCAATAACCACCTCCATATCTCCACTGTCATTCCTCCACTCATCATGCAGCATCCATATCATTTTCTTCCCTTCACCGTACCATTTTGCAAGCTCCTCTAGGAACGTGCAGCTTTGCCTCCACCTAATCACGTATCTATAGCAATTCCTATTCGATATTGACCATCGTCGTTCCACTTCAACATATTGTTTCCCTCCCACCGAAGCTATTAAAAATGGTGGCCCACAGCGTTAACCACGTGGGAGTTCAGCACTCTTCCCCCATGTCCATCTCCATCACGTTTTCATCCTGCAGCACAATGCGACAATGATTCAATTACAATTCTGCTGCCCGCCCGGCTTCTGGCATCTGAATGAAATGAAAATGAAAATCGCTTAATGTCACGAGTAGGCTTCAATGAAGTTACTGTGAAAAGCCCTTAGCCGCCACATTCCGGCGCCTGTCCGGGGAGGCTGGTACGGGAATCGAACCGTGCTGCTGGCCTGCCTGGTCTGCTTTAAAAGCCAGCGATTTAGCTGAGTGAGCTAAACCAGCCCCATCTCAAACCATATTCGAAATAAGCCCACATACACTCCAGCATGCCAGCTTGAACTGCTCCTCTGAACTTCCTCCTTCGCTGTTTACTTCTCTTATTTGAATAATACTTTGATTCAAATGTAATAAACATTGTTGCAGATCGATAAAAAAAACTGTTCGAAGTTTAAGCATGTTCTCACGACAATCAATCATTTTTCGTTTATAATTCTCTGACATTTCTTAAATTATTACAGATTCTGAATGAGTATTTTTTTTAGTAAACTCATAAATAAGTGAAGAGCATTACGGAAAAATGCGACATAAACTGGGGTTAATCAGTCGAATGTTTCGGTGGAAATAAGCATCAGTATCCAATTGGACCCATTTTATTTTTACATTTCTATCAATGTTGTGAAGTAATTTGACAAATTAACAGATTACAATATATTAATGTGCTACGCCAAATGTATATGTTTTCATAGAACATAGAACATAGAACAGTAGAGCACAGAAAAGACCCTTCGGCCCTCGATGTTGTGCCGAGCAATTATCACCCTACTCAAACCCACGTATCCACCCTATACCCGTAAACCAACAACCCCCCTTTAACCTTAATTTTTAGGACACTACGGGCAATTTAGCATGGCCAATCCACCTAACCCGCACATCTTTGGACTGTGGGAGGAAACCGGAGCACCCGGAGGAAACCCACGCACACACGGGGAGGACGTGCAGACTCCGCACAGATAGTGACCCAGCCGGGAATCGAACCTGGGACCTTGGAGCTGTGAAGCTTTTATGCTAACCACCATGCTACTGTGCTGCCCCGGTAAATCCCGTGCTGTCATTGGATTGCAGATGTTGGTCAATTTACTGCTGGTTAATTTTATAACAAATAGCTGGTTTTAAAAGTAAAAATTATTTGATCTGCTGATTGGATTTAGTTATATTGGGTGACAATTATAATCAACTTGAAATGGGACAAGGAGAATGGGAGTCCCGTCTTCAGTAATGTTTTCCTCCAAATTTCACTAATTTCCCTAACAGTGTAAAGGGATATTTGATCGAACTGAGCAGCAGGTTTCTGAATTTTCTCTGGGTTATTGTGTAAATAGCTGTGTTGGTGCAGGAGCTCAGAAGCTGCAGCATAATCCCAGCCTCTTGAAAGTCAGGAAAGGTAGTAGATTGGTATCTTCTCCTGAAGGCCGTCGTAATTCTAACGTATATGAAATATATAACTGTCGTTATCCAGAGTAGGATAAAACTACTGGATATTGCAAAGAGTAAAATAATGGATCGTCTCCGGTTCATCAGCTCAGGATCCTTTTCATCCCTGTCACTGCTGTGCTTCCGGAGGCTCATTCGGCCGCGACTGGCTATTAAAATGCGTCTGATGGTGACAATATTAAATAACAAAATCAGAAAGAATGGAATCACTGGGGTTAGCAGCTGCTCAATCCAAGAATATGCTATCCAAATCGGATCAAAGAAAAAATTTGTGGACAGCATGCACCCGAACTGCATCCAGTTGTAATAAGAGGAATACAGGAAGGGCCAGGGAATGTTCTTCAAGCAGAGCAGCGAGCTCACAGTGGTGATGACAACAACAGCAGTTTTCTCGGTGCAGTATTTGGTTTTCAGCTTCTGACAGCAAATGGCCACCAGGCGATCAAAGGTAAAAGAGACAGTCAACCAAACAGAAATGTCGATTGCAGCGGGAGACATGAAGAGAATGAATCTGCAAACGGGAGTGTGGAGCAGGAATGTGTTAATCCAATATATTGTAGCAATGCGATGTAAGATTACATTCCAGACGATAACCATGAGATCGGCTGCCGCCATAGCCACCAGATAGAGGGTGATGCATTTGGAGAGGCCACAATTTTTGAAAGAGAGGATTACGATTGTAACGATGTTCACTGTGAGAAGTAGAATAGAAACCAGTCATAATAATAATGTCACAAGCAGGCGCACATTAACACTGCGATGAGGATACTTTGGAAGTCGCCACATGTTTCGGTACACAGAGAGAAAATTCAGAAAGTCAAATTCAGATGTAACAGGCAGATATATCGGGACTTGTGGGAAGAAATTGTCGCACCCGGAGGAAACCCACGTCGACATGGGGGGACCGTGCAGACTCCACACAGACGGTGACCCACACCGGGAATCGAACCTGGGACCCTGGAGCTGTGAAGCAACAGTCTTGAACACTGTTTCCTCAGAGAGTAGTAAGTAGTAAGGCCGTGGAATGCCCTGCCTGCAACAGTAGTGGACTCGCCAACATTAAGGGCATTTAAATGGTCATTGAATAAACATATGGATGTTAAGTGAATAGCGGAGATGGGCTTTGGAGTGGTTTCATAGGTCGGCGCAACATCGAGGGCCGAAATGCTTGTACTGGGCAGTAATGTTCTATATTCTATGCTCTGTGCTACCGCCAGGTTATAGTCGATGCTGGTGATAATGCCAAAAGAACGGCGCGGTCGCATAGTGGTCACAGCGCCAGCGTCAAGGGTTAGATTCCCGGCTTGGATCACTGTCTGTGCGGAGACTGCACGCTCTCCCCGTGTCTGCGTCGATTTCATCCAGGTGCTCCGGTTTCCTTCCACTGTCCAAAGATGTACAGGTTAGGTGGATTAGCCGTGCTAAATTGCCCTTAGTGTCCAAAAAGGGTTAGGAGGGGTTACTGGGTTGCAGAGATAGTATGGAGACGTCGGGCTAAGTGCGGTGCTCTCTCCAAGGGCCAGTGCAGTCTCGACGGGCTGAACGGCCTCCTTACGCACTGTAAAGTCTGAGATTATATATCATTTTATGATTCTGTAACTGGTCAACACTCAATATAGAACAACTGCTACAATCAGGTTTATTTGAAGTTCCATATACTGATATCCAAACCCCGGCGTTCTGCGATCATCTACTGAATATACGGGGCTTGGTGTTGTCGCGCATTGTGGATTATCAGCTCTGAGCTGGAATGCTATGTTTGAGACTTCAGATGGCGTTGAATTAACTGTTTCAATGGATACATTAAAACTGGGGACAAAGCCAAGTTGGAAAGCCGATAATGTCCAAGTTTAATGGTTTGACGGGGCAGAAAATAAGAATGATGACCAGATCGGCAGGGAACAAATCAATAATAAAAATGAGCTGTGTGATCAACCGCTCTGGAAAGGTGATAGGAAAGGTAGCAGAAAGGAGCAGATAGAAAACGCTGCGCTACATTTGAAAGGCAAAACATAATTAAACATGAAGCTGGTCGGAGGTAAGAGAATCCAAAGGGGGGAAAATGGCGTTGCAGAATATCTGACAAATATAAACAATCAGAAGAAACCATATCAAAAAGCCAATGTCTGTGAATAAATAAAATATCAGCACTGTAATGCAGTAGGACAAAGGACGCATTCACAGATCAGCTACAATGAGTTTTCCAGATCAGATAGTTATTCTAATGTTCAAACTGAAGAACGTTAAAAAATCATCACCATGTTTAACTCAAAATTGAAGGGCAACACAATACATTTGACCGTTTTTGAAAATTAAACAGAAACAAGTTCAATATTTTAAGAATAAAAGTAATTTACCAGGTGCACCGACCGTTGCGAGTATAGGATAGTACACAGCCGCTGACTCGAAAGATTTTGTCCAACGCATTTTCTGTGCCAAGGACTCGTGCTGGTGTTGGTGAAGATACTACCCCCTGGTGTTTGACACAGTAAAGTACCATGAACGGTGTATATATATTAAACTGGATGCTTACTGATGCGACGTCTATCCATCCCTAATGATGTTCTTTACAGGTTGCTCAACAAACAAGTTACTGACAGCAGCTGCGCTCTCACTGTCAGTCTCATTGGGAATTACATCACAATCTTAGGATCAGGCTCGAAACTCTAAGATGACGGCTATAGTTAACTATACAATGTTGCTTATTTCAAAACCAGGGCGATCAACACCGTTTCTGCATTTGAATACTGGGCACGTATTGCCCATTCCCTCCCATCATCCCCTCACTCACAATGTCGCGGTCACAGTCCTTATTCTTATTAAAGATTCCTCGTCTCTGTACCTTTCAGTTTCCCCAGATTATTGTTCTCTGGTCCTTCCGCATTCATGTGTCCAAATATATTTTCGCTCATCTTCTGTTTCCCTTTTACAGAAAATCTATTTCACTTTGCCCCATCTTCAATTTACCTCCACTCTTTGAGTCACTTCTATTTGTTTGTGGCTCTAATTCTCACATCCCTTATCGGCTCTGCCCTGCTCACGCTACAATAACTTGGAAGACAAGTGGTGAGGATGGAACAGAGTTACAGAGGGACATAGACAGATTGGGCGAATGAACATAGGCTTGGCAAATGGAATATCATGTCGGGAAATGTGATGTTATACATTGCTGGGAAGAATAAAGGTCCTCAATATTTTTCAAATGAAGAAAGACAGTAGAAATATGCGGCGCAGAGGAGTTTCATGAGAGGTGTGGTTCCTTGTGAATCAGACATTAAAAGCCAGCATGCAAGTTGAGCAGGTCATAGGTGCGTAGAATGGAATGCTGGTCTTTGTTTCTCAGGAAGGTTAGCACACAAACAGGGATGTCTTGTTGCACCTGGACAAGGCACTGATTTGATACAACACAGTTAGTGGTTCCAGCTGATGGCACTGGATTCAGTGTTATGTCAGGCAGAGCGAGGCCATAAAGAGACTTAAACACACTTGTTGGAATGTAACATTCTTGATTCTGTTTTTCTTTGTGCCTGGGGAGTTTCAATATAGGTCAGTGAAAATATTGACCACCGAAATCGTTGTTTCAAGTGATATAGATGTGCAGATATATTGGCTCAGTTACAATTCATCAGAGTGGTGGGACGAAACAAGGTGCATTGATTTGGCCAGGAGCTGCAACATGGTGGAGATAGGAACTTCGGAGATTTAGTTACTGTATTGTTTCTGAGTGTAATTAAATAATTCCCCCCCCCCCCCCAGAATAATAAGTATTAAATGTCAGCTCAGAGGAAGATGTAGTCAATTCAGACACTCCAAATTATTCCATCCAACATCATGACCTATCACCGCTCTTTGTCTCTGTGATACATTTAATGATTGTCTTAAGTCTGTTTGCATTCGCACCGAACGTTCAATGTACTTAGTTTCTAGTAATAAAGCTAACACCTCCCTGAACCCACGCACGAAATCTATATTATAAGAACATAGGTCCATTGGATATAGGAATATAATTAGGCCATTCGCCCATCGAGTCTGCTCCACCATTCAATCATGGTTGTTATCTTTCTTACATCCCTTGACTTCCTTCTTAATCAAGAACCTATCTATCGCTGTCTTCAAGACACAGTGGTTTGGCCTCCACAGCCTTCTGCGGCAAAAAGTTCCAGATTCACCACCATCTGGCTGAAGAAATAACTCGTCTTCAAAGTTTTATAATATCGTCCCTTTAGCCTGATAGTGTGCCCTGAGGTTCTAGTTTTTCCGACCAAGGTAAAATCCCCTCAATGACCACTCTATCCAGGCCACTGGTTATTCTGTAAGTTTCAATAAGATCACCCTCATCATTATAAACTCCAACGAGTACAGATCCAGTGTCCCCAACTGCACCAGACGGCAGGCTCTCCATTCCAGCGATCATTCTTGTGAACGTCTTGTGGACTGCTTCCAAGACAAACACACCCTGCCTAAGATACTGGGCCCCAAACTGCTCACAATACTAATGGGGTCTGACCATAACCTTATACATGCACAGAAGTACACCACTGCTCTCGTATTCTAACCTCTGAATATCAATGCTAACATTGCATTTGCCTTCCTAACTACGGACTGAACTTGTTAAGATAAACTTCGGCTGGGACATGTGCCTCTCATTTTCTCAGCATTTCTCCATTTAGAAAATAGTCTATGCCTTCATTCCACCGACCAAAGTGCATGACCTCACGCTTTTCCCCATTTATTCAATCTGTTACTTTTTCACCCGCCTGCTAGCCTGTCCAAGACCTTCTGTCGCACCCTGTTCCCTCAACACTACCTGTTCCTTCGCATACTTTTCTCTGATAATCGATTTCATATTGATTATCTTCCTTATCCTATTATATTCCTTTGGGCAGCACGGTAGCATTGTGTATACCACAATTGCTGCACAGCTCCAGGGTCCCAGGTTCGATTCCCGGCTTGGGGCACTGTCTGCGCGGAGTCTGCACATCCTCTCCATGTGTGCGTGGGATTCCTCCGGGTGCTCCGGTTTCCTCCCACAGTCCAAAGATGTGCAGGTTAGGTGGATTGGCCATGTTAAATTGCCCTTAGTGTCCAAAATTGCCCTTAGTGTTGGATAGGGTTACTGGTTTATGAGGATCGGGTGGAGGTGTTGACCTCGAGTAGGGTGCTCTTTCCAAGAGCCGTTGCAGACTCGATGGGCCGAATGGCCTCCTTCTGCACTGCAAATTATATGATAATCTATGAAATTATATCTTGTTCCATCTTCAGGGCTTCATGGGAAACATTCAAAGTCTCTGAATTATCTCCAGGCAAAGCACTTTCATAATGGATCTGTGGTATTAACTGAAAGAATTAATGTTGGTCATAAATTCTGGTGTTTGCAATTGGACATTACACTGGAAGGGATGAATAGCCGGCTATGTATGAATACCTCTCGTAATGTTAATTGCGTTGTTGCCAAATGAATATCACGCTTTTGTGTGAAACAACAGTTTAAATTGGCAACTTTAGCATTATGATGCCTCTTTTGAGTCTGTCAAACAAAATCCATCACGTTATACTACCAGATATTAAACCTTAGCTGACGTCCCTCCGTCTCCTACGCCCCGTGGAGTCTGTTGCCATCTTCCTCATCCTCACTTTTATACATTTTACATTTGCCAATTCTAGTCGAATTGAGAGTTGAATAAGAAGATATTATGGCAGAGCAGGGAATTAGACAGGTGGAGAGAAGAAAGGAAGAATATTGAGAGGAAAGGAAAGTACACAAGATAAATGGAATGATATGGGAGGAGATTGAAATAGTGCAGCATGTCGGGAAGCTGACCGAGTGGATTGTTGGCAATTGAAGAGTGGCTGGCAGGTAAAGTAAGGAGTGGAAACTGAGAGGTTGAAAAAAATTTGTGGAGATTGAAGGCGGAAAAAGAGATGAGAGATTAGAGGAACAGCACAGAAATGTGAAGAAGTGAAAGTAGTGGAGGGTAATTTAAGGTGTGGAGAGGGAAGTCAGTGTAGAAAACGTGGAGTATTACATTTGCAATGAAAGAGGAAAGAAGACCATAAGTCACAGTAGCAGAATTGGGCAACTTGTCCCATCGAGTCTGCCCCGCCATTCAATCATGGCTGATGCTTTCTCATCCCCATTCTCCTGCCTTCTACCCATAACCCCTGATCCCCTTATTAATCAAAAACCTATCTATCTCAACCTTAAAGACATTCAGTGAAATGGCCTCCAGAGCTTTCTGCGGGAAGGAGTTCCAATGATTCGCCACCCTCTGGCTGAAGAAATTCTTCCTCATCTCTGTTTTGAAAGATCGTCCCTTCAGTGTGAGATGGTGTCCTCTGGTTCTAGTTTTTCCTACAATTGGAAACATCCTCCCCACGTCCACTCCAGACGCCTCGCAGTATCCTATAAGTTTCAATAAGATCCCCTTTCATCCTTCTGAACTCCAATGTGTACATACCCAGAGTCCTCAAATGTTCCTCATACGACAAGTTGTCCATTCAAGGGATCATTCATGTGAACATCCTCTGGACTCTTTCCAAGGCCTGCACATCCTTCCTTAGATACGGGGCCCAAAACCGCTCACAAATACTTAAAATAGGGTCTGAACAGAGACTGATAGAGTCTCAGAAGTACATCCCTGGTCTTGTATTCTAGCCCACTTGACATGAATGCTAACGTTGCATCCGTATTCTCAACTGTCCACTGAACCTGCACGTTAACCTTAACCAATTAAGAGAATCGTGAACATGGACTCCCAAGTCCCTTTGTGCTTTTGTTTTCCGAAGCATTTCCCCTTTTAGAAAATAGTCCATGTATGAATTACTCCTTCCAAAGTGCATAACCTCACACTTTTCCACATTGTATTTCATTTGTCAGTTCATTGCCCAGTCCCCTTGCCTGCCCTTCTGCAGCCCCGTTGCTTCCTCAATACTACCTGTTCCTCTCAGTGTCTTTGTATCATGTGCAAACTTAGCAACAGTGCGTTCACTACCTTCTTCCAGATCATTAATGTATATTGTAAAAATTTGGCACCACCAGTCATAATGAGGAGGAATCAGCAGATTAGGAAAGAAGCAGCATGCATCTCATTCAAGGACAGTTTTTCTGTTTTGAAAACGCTGGAAACGACGTTTCATCTGGGAATGCACGAGGAACAATGTCATTGCGCTGTGAGAAGTGCAATGGGCGTTTGTGCTGCCGTATCTCTGAGTCCAGGGTCGCATTTGACCTGACTGGTGCCAGTGTCATGAATGTCGGCAAACCCTTGTAGGCCATACTGAAGGGGGAGTGGGAACCGACAGAGGTCGTGGGTTACGTTGGTACCAACGACAGAGATAGAAAAATGGACGAGATCCTGCATCATGAATTTACGGTTTTCGGAGCAGATTGAAAAGAATGATGTCAGAGGTTAATGTCTCCAGATCCTTGACAGCGAGGATTGGATGAAGGGGGGTATAGCATATGAGTGGTTGAGACAGAGATGGTGTAGGCAAGTAGGCTTTAGTTTCCCGGCCACTGATTCCATTCCTGGGCCATGCACTACCTTTAAACCTCGGATGAGTTGCACCCGATTCGGAATGGAATCTGCACCTTTGCGGCTGGTTTTTTGAGGCTTTTCCAGGGTGTGCCAACTGGATTGTCTATGGGAATGGGTGACAGTGTGCAGGTTCAGTAAGGGGTCACACATAGATATATACAGAAATAAAAACAAGTCAGTCTGGACGGGAGAGCAAAGATAAACGTGCTAGGACACAAGGGAATCCAAGAATGTACAGTTTAGTTTACTAGGCTACAATCAATGCGCAGCGTATTGATTGACCCATGCTTGTCATCTCCCTGGAACGAAGGAGGTTGAGGGGCGACCTGATAAAGGTCCACAACATTATGTGAGGCATAGACAGAGTGGATATTCAGAGACATTTTCCCAGTGTAGAGTGGTCAATTACTCTGTGTCATAGGCTTAAAGTGCGAGGGGCATGGCTCAGAGGAGATGTACGAGGAAAGTTTTTTACACAGAGGGTAGTGGGTGCCTGGGACCCGCTGCCGAAGGAGGTGGTGGAAACAGGGACGATAGTGATGTTCAAGGGGCATCTTGACAAATACATGAATAGGATGGGAATGACAATCCTGATTCTTTTGCTGCCCGTCTGGGCTCAATAAAATTTGAGACGCATTTGCAGGTATCAATTATTGTTTATTTTTAGCAGCTAGCTTGGTGACTCATTCTATTGGTAGAGCAGAACACCACCAGTCTCCTGCCTCTTCAACAGCCAGAGTAGAGGGCAAAGGCACACTACATCTCATTTCATATACATTCAAGTTGCATTAGGTTTCACAAACATACGACCAAATAAGGCAACGGCACAAATGCAAAGCTTCCATAGGCTTTCCCCGCATTCTTTAACCTGGTCTGAGGCCCCTTTTCCCAGTATCCCTGGCAACAAAGAAATGGACTTAGTGGCTCCCCATCCCCCTCTTCCTGCCTTGAATCCCAGTTGATGTTTAAAAGTCCACTAACCTAATTCCTTATTCTACTGCAGTAAAATGTTATTCCTAACTTGGCCTAACGACCCATTATGCCTTTCCGTTTATTTCCTCTTTCTCTCCTTTTATCATTTCATGATAACCTATTGGTCCAATCCCTAGCTGTGCTCAGGATTCCCCTTTATTAGAATTCTGCTGAAACTACCCCCACGCAGAGGGGCAGGGGATTGTGGGAGGGAATAGAGTTCCGATAGCGATTTGGCGGGGAAATGGAGGTGACAAAACAGTGGTCGCTATGCCATTAAAAAAGCAGTATCCTTGATCCGTATACAGGATAGCATCACAATCAGTATAACGGTTGAGCAGGAATGCCCCAGTAGCCCAGTTTATCCAGCTTTAGAACGGAGAGAGGTGTGAGGGAGAGTATAGAGGGAGGAGCGTTAGAATGGAGAGAGGAGAAAAAGGAGAGTGTTGTGGGAGAGCATGAAAAGGAGCGAGTGGAACAAAGATGGCAGACAGAGAACAGAGAGAGGGTAGCGAAATGAAATTAAATTAAATGAAAATCGCTTATTGTCACAAGTAGGCTTCAAGTGAATTTCCTGTGAAAAGCAACTATTCGCCACATTCGCCTGTTCGAGGAGGCTGGTACCGGAATTGAACCGTGCTGCGGGTCTGCTTGGTCTACTTTCAAAGCCAGTAATTTAGCCCTGTGCTAAATCAGCCCCAGTGGGGAGATGGAGAGAGGAGAAAAAAGAGAGACGTTGTAGGGGGTGAGGGGAGAGAGATGGAAGGACTGAGAGAAGAGGAGAGGTGAGAGGCGAGAGCTGAGTGAGAGGGGGAGTCATTGGAGTGACAGGAGATAAGGTAGAGTGGGGACAGAGATGAGAAATGGGGAGAACAAGGAGACGGAGGGGAGAGTGGGGAGATGTGAAACGGGAGGGAACTGAGAGAGGAGAGAGAGGCGGGACAGATCGAAGCGGGATGGGAGAGAGCGAAGCGCGAGGGGAGAGGGAGAGAATGGAGAGAGAAGAGAGGGGGGAGAAAGGGGAGGGAGATTTAACAGACAAACTAGATAGTCAGGAGCATTTTCCGAGGGTGGAAGCTTCAATTCATAGATTTTATGTGCGAGGTGCGACGGTTAGTGGTGATGTGCGAGGGAGGTTTTTGAAACAGAGAATAGTGGGAGCCTGGAACTGGCTGCGGCAGAAGGCTGTGGAAGAAGCAACGCTAGTGATGTTTTGCAGTGACAAATATATGAACAGGATCAGAATAGAGGGAAAGCGAACGCGGAAGTGTAGAACCTTTTGGGTTACACAGGCCGTATGGACAGCACAGTCTTGGAGGTATGGATTTGTTTACTGTCACGTGTACCGAGGTACAGTGCAAAGTATTTTTCTGACAGCCGATCAACAGATCATTCAGTACATGAGAAAAAAAGAGAATCGAACAAAATTTAAGAAAATACAAGAAAATACATAATAGGGCAACACAAGATACACAATGTGACTACATAAGCTTTGGCATGGGATAAGCAGACAGGGTGCAGTGTTAATGGGGTCAGTCAATAAGAGGGTCATTTAGGAGTCTGGTGACAGTGGGGAAGAAGCTGTTTTTGAATCTGTTTGTGCGTGTTCTCAGACTTCTGTATCTCCCGATGAAAGAAGTTGGAAAAGTGAGTAAGCCGGGTGGGAGGGATCCTTGATTATGCTGCCCGCTTTCCCCAGGCAGCGGGAGGTGTAGATGGAGTCCATGGATTGGAGGCAGATTTATGCGATGGACTGGGCGGTATTCACGACTCTCTGAGGTTCCTTGCGGTCCTGAACCGAGCAGTTGCCATACCAGGCTGTGATGCAGCCCGAAAGGATGCTTTAGAACATAGAACACAGAACAGTACAGCACAGAACAGCACAGAACAGGCCCTTCCGCCCTCGATGTTGTGCCGAGCAATGATCACCCGACTCAAACCCACGTATACACCCTATACCCGTAACCCAACAACCCACCCCTGAACCTTACTTTTTAGGACACTACGGGCAATTTAGCATGGCCAACCCACCTAACCCGCACATCTTTGGACTGTGGGAGGAAACCGGAGCACCCGGAGGAAACCCACGCACACACGGGGAGGACGTGCAGACTCCGCACAGACAGTGACCCAGCCGGGAATCGAAACTGGGACCCTGGAGCTGTGAAGCATTTATGCTAACCACCATGCTAACGTGTTGCCCCAGGGCTTTCTATGGTGCATCTGTAAACGTTGGTAAGGGTGAATGTGGACATGCCAAATTTCCTTAGTTTCCTGAGGACGTCCTGATAACGTCGACGTGGGTGGCCCAGGACAGATGTTTGGTGATGTGCACCCCTAGGAATTTGAAAGTGCTAACCATCTGCACCTCGGTCTCATTGATGCAAACAGGGGTTTGTACAGGGCCGAAGTTCCTTTGTTCTTTGTTCTACGCATTTCGAATGATTGGGAGAAACTGCAGTTTCCTGTTAGCAATGGCGTAATTTTGTGCAGATTGAGATGAGGAAAGGCGGACTTAGGTCACCAGCAGCGGTTTCTCCTGAGCAGGAAACACGTTGACATGTATTTCACAACTACAGCAGGCGCTGCAGCCCCTGCAGGAAACCTGACCAGCTGGAGCGGACGCTTCAGCGGTCTCGTGACGGACATTCGGGGGCCCAGAGGCTCTCGTAACCACGGCTGGGTAACAGTCTGTTTTAACTCGGCTGCCCTCTCGGAATTGCGGGTGGGGTTGGTACATACGTTAGGGAAGCAATTGCAGCTTAGGACATTGTGACCGACATTGAACTACTCAACCAAAAATGCCCCCTCGGTGAACCGAAAGACAAGACAAAATGTTCTACACCCTTTGCAAATAATCTTACCAACATAAAAGCATATTGTCTGAAAATTGCAGAGGGACTCTTGTTCACAACAACACACAGTAAGAAGTCTTACAACACCAGGTTAAAGTCCAACAGGTTTGTTTCAAACACGAGCTTTCGGAGCACGGCTCCTTCTTCAGGTGAATGAAGAAGGAGCCGTGCTCCGAAAGCTCGTGTTTGAAACAAACCTGTTGGACTTTAACCTGGTGTTGTAAGACTTCTTACTGTGCTCACCCCAGTCCAACGCCGGCATCTCCACGTCATCACAACAACACAGAGAACGGCAGCATGGCAACACAAGTGGGCAACGCGGTGGCTTCACAGCGCCAGCGTCCCAGGTTCGATTCCCCGCTGGGTCACTGCCTGTGTGGAGATTGCATGGTCTCCCGGTGTGTGCCTGGATTTCCTTTGGGTGCTCTGATTTCATCCCATAGTCCAAAGAAGTACAATTAGTTGAATTGGCCATGATAAATTGCCCTGACTGACCAAAAGGTTTGGAGGGGTTACTGGGTTACGGGGATAGGGTGGAATTGAGAATTTAAGTTGGTCGGTGCAGACTCGATGGGCTGAATGTCCACCTTCTGCACTGTATGTTCTATGCCTATGCAAAGGCACTGTTTTTATCTATAATATGCACAGGGACTGTTATTCTCCGTAATATCCGCAGATGCTGTTATTCTATGCAATATACACAGGGGCTGTTATTCTCTATAATATACACAGGGGCTGTTATTCTCTATAATATACGCAGGGACTGTTATTCTCTATAATATACACAGGGCGGTTATTCTCTATAATATACAGAGGGACTGTTATTCTCTATAATATACACAGGGACTTGTATTCTCTATAACCTACACAGGAACTGTTATTCGCTATAATATACACAGGGGCTGTTATTCTATGCAATATACACAGGGGCTGTTATTATCTGTAATATTGACAGGGACTGTTGACCTCTATAATATGCACAGGGGCTGTTATTCTCTATAATATACACAGGGACTGTTATTTTCTATAATATACACAGGGTCTGTTATTCTCTATAATATACACAGGGACAGTTATTCTCTTTAATATAAACTTGGGCTGTGTTTGTCAATAATATGCACAGGGCCTGTTATTGTCTGTAATATGCACAGGGACTGGTATTCTCTATAACATACACAGGGGCTGTTATTCTCTGTAATATACAGAGGGACTGTCATTCTCTATAATGTACACAGACTGTTATTCCCTGTAATATACACACAGACTGTTAATCTCTATAACATAGAATGGGGCTGTTATTCTCCACAATATACACACAGAGTGTTATTCTCTATAATACATACAGGGGTTCTTATTCTCTATGATATACACAGGACTATTATTCTCTATAATATACACAGGGGCTTTTATTCTCTATAATTTAAACAGGGACTGTTATTCTCCATAATATACACAGGGACTGTTATTCTACATGATATACACAGAGTCTGTTATTCTATATAATATACAAAGGGGCTGTTATTCTCTATAATAAACACAGGGGCTCTTTTGTCAATAATATAGGCCGGGGCTGTTATTCTCTATATAATATACACAGGGACTTGTATTCTCTATAATATACACAGGGAATGTATCTCTCAGATATAAACAAGGTCTGTTATTCTCTATAATATACACAGACTGTTTTTCTCTGTAATATACATAGGGACTTATATTCACTATAATATACACAGGGCAGGGACTGTTAATTTCTATAATATCCACATGGGCTGTTATTTTCTAGAATGTACACAAGGACTGTTATTCTCTACAATGTACATAGGGGCTGTTATTCTGTATATTATACACAGGGGCTGTTATTCTCTATGGTATACACATTGACCTCGGAGTTTATGATCTGACTGTAAACCCCCTGAGCATTTAGCGGAATGGTTTCACTATTGCCAAATTGTGGGCCGTGGAAATTACGTCTCTCTATTTCTCCCTCTCTGGGTGATTTGGAGAAGAAGGTTCAGAAAAGGGTAGCAGTCCGAGAACAAACTTGGCGTCAGAGGAACTGTTTGCCCGAACCCTTTCTCGCAGCTCTATAAAGGGGCTCCGAGCAAGTACCGAGCAGAGGCAGGGAAGGAGTCACAACCACTGTACTCGCAGGGTCGAGGCGCCATCACAGCTGGTCTCCTATTTCAAGAAGCGTTTTTCCTCTTCGGCTGTAGTCTTCGGTTGTGGTCTTCGGTTGTGGTCTTCGATTGTGGTCGTCCATTGCGGTCTTCAATTGGCATTTCGGATTGTGATTTTCAATTGTGGTCTTTCCCATAAGGGGAGCTCGATGGATCCCAACTCGTCCTTCAGCAACCTGACCTGCCACCCGGCTGTCGTCAACTACCGCTACTTTGGTGCCCTATTGGGGATCCTGGTGACTGCCGTGGGGACCGTGGGCAACGTCATGACTCTGTTGACTGTGCTGGCCTTTGCCACGGACAAGAGGATCCGCACCCGCCTTAACGTGCTCATCCTCAACCTGACAGTTGCCGACCTCATCTACTGCGCCTTCCTCCAGCCCGTGACGATCGACACCTTCATCCACTTCGCCTGGCGCCAGGGTGAGGGCATGTGCCGTGTCTTCGGCCTTATCCTCTTTGTGGCCAACGCTGTCTCCATCTTCAGCCTGATTCTCATCGCCATGAGCCGCAACGTCCTCATCTCGGACGCCCGGTGGTTCGACCGTGTCTACTCCCGCCGCACGATGCCCTTCTTCCTGGCCCTGCCCTGGCTGTTGGGCCTGACTCTCTTCGGGCCCCTCTGGAATATCTATGTCTTCCTGCCGCCAGTCTGCACCTGCAGCTTCCACCGGGAGCGAGGGAGGCCTTACACCACCATCCTCATGTTCTTCATGTTTGGACTTGGACTGAGCTGCATTGGGATGTTCTACTTCCTCATCCATCGCAAGGTGAAGGCGGCTTCCCAGGCATTGGAGGGGTACCGGCTGGAGGGCGATGGTCGCGGGAGGAAGCCAACGGGGGCAGGGGTCTCCGCTGCGGACAGCGGGATCGCCAACGGGTCTAGCGCCAACTCCCTCTCCGGGGAGGCGCCCACCAGGTCCACTGATGCCACCAGCATTGAGACCGCAGCCCCTGGCAACGAAATGGCCCTCCAGGCCGGGGAAAGCAGGAACTCCAGCTGCCAGGCCAAGAGAAGCAGCAGCGGCGAGTTTCGCAAGGTGACCCGCGTGTGCTTAGCCATGTTCCTGGTCTACGTGACCTGCTACTTCCCCTTCTGCTTCCTGCATATGGTGGACGGGAAGAAGCGGGCCCTCGTTCTCGTCCACATGGTGGCCGGCAATTTCACCTGTCTGAATAGCAGCATCAACCCAATCCTCTACGCCATAATGAACCGGCAGTTCAAGGACGCCTACTGGGTGGTCCTGCGCAAGGGAGCCAACCTCCTCGCCCGCCCGTGGAGGCAATAGGGAGTTTCTTTAAGCACACCTTCCCACCTCCCTCCCATCCAAGAGTCTGTTGCATAGGAACAGGATCAGGGCTTTCACCCACTCTGCTCCAGCCTGCTACACATCAACAGGTGGAAGCCATACATCCCCCTCCTCCTTTGATTTGGTGAGGCCACGACTGGGAGATTTTTTGCCTCCTCAAGTGAAGGTCGGTGTTGCACTGAAATGAGAGCAGCAAACAATTCCTGAGATAGCGTGAGTGACATTGGAGGAGAGATGGAGTCAATTAGGATAGTATTATCTGGCGTTAAGTCGAATGTTGGAGGGTCTGATAAAAACCTACGAATTTAGAACAGGACCAGACAGTGTAGATGCAGGATGGACAATCTCGATGTTGGGAGTTTCCATAACCAGGGGGTCTTGGTTTGAGGATACGGAGTAGACCGTTTAGGGCAGAGATGAGGAGCAATTTCATCATTCAAATATCGGTCGGTCTGTGGAATTCGCTACCACAGGAAGCAATTGAGACCAAAACATTGTATGTTTTCGAGAAGCGGTTAGATTTCACACTTGATGCAACGGAATCTGAGGGGGTGGGGACCAGGTGACTGAGTTTAAATTTAAAAGTGGAATGCCCGATTCATTGTTTTTCCAATTAAGGGACAATTTAACGTGGCCAATCCACCTACCCTTCACATTTTTGGGTTGTGGGGGAGAAGCCCACGCAAACACGGGGAGAATATGCAAACTCCACACTGACAGTGATCCAGAGCCGTGATGAACCAGGGACCTCGGTGCCATGAGGCAGCAGTGCTAACCCACTGCGCCACCTGGCTTCCTGCTTGGTGACTGAGTTGGATCATCAGCCAAGATCAGAATGAAGATCGGAGAAGGCTCGAAGGGTAGAATGGACCCTTTGGGGAGAATTTTCTCCAAAAGCTGAATTGGGCTTTTATTTCTTGGTGTTTTTTCTGGGAATAATGGTAACTGTTAATGGGGTATTGTGTTACTGCATTAATTAAGGGGTAATTGTAAGCCTTTTGTGATGTTAAAGTTATTTTCATGCTGTATTAATAAACTTTTGTTGTAATCTACCACATCATCGTCTCTTTGTTGGATCACTCCTTTTTTCCTAAATTTTAGAGCACGGAATTAGTTTTTCCAATTAAGGGGTAATTTAGAGTGACCAATCTACCTATCCTGTACATCTTTGGGTTGTGGGGATGAAACCCACGCAGACACGGGGAGAATGTGTGAACTCCACACGGACAGTGACCCAGTGCCGGGATTCGAACCCATGCCCTCAGCGCCATAGGCAGCAATGCTAACCACTGTGCCGCCGTGTTGGATCAGTTCTGAAGTACGGTATCTTTCCGCACAGCCTCATGGCGGTTTCGGCCCAGTTTCCGACCGACTACTTGGGTCAGTCAGTGACCGTAATAGACACATAGGCTCCGTGCCGAGTGGGGAGGCTCTGCACCGCCTCCGGCCTCCCCACCGTCAACCTGAGGCTTCTTTCTCCAGGCGCCATCCACAACATATTCCGCGCGAGGTGTGACGGGCTCCCACCCAGTTCCGACTCTTCATCCTCCCGCTTCTCGTCTCCAACTCGGTCTCCATCTTCAAGCTGGTCACTTCACGTTTCTTAAACATCACATCCCCGCTGGGCTGATACATTCAGGCCGGAGACAGGGGTCCGCGCAGGCGGGCGATCTCGACACATAGTCAGGACGGCGAGAGGAAGATCAGCGGTGAGTTGTCAGATCTCCATCTAAATATATACATATATATATATAGAGAGAGACAGATAGACAGAGAGAGAGAGAGAGAACGCGGGAGATAGATACAGACAGACAGAGAATATGTAAGGTACAGAGAGCGAGAAACAAAGAGAGATAGTCAGTAAGATACAGACAAGCGATTGAGAGAGAGGCGCAGAGAGAAACATAGAGACAGGTGGAGAGACAGAGACCGAGAGAGAAAGAGACAGACAGAGAGAGAGCGAAAGAGAGAGAGAGGTAGAGGGTGAGACAGAGTGACGCTGAGAGAAAGAGATAGAGAGAGGCAGGCAGAAAGGCACAAAGAGAGAGTAGAGTGAGGAAGACAAGGAGAGATATAGAAAGTTAGAGAGAGAGACGCAGAGAGACAGCGGAGGCACAGAGAGAAAAGAAACACCGGCAGAAAGAGACCGCGAGAGATGGGTAGAGGCACAGAGACTGCGCGAGTCAGAGGGAGAGAGAGACCGAGAGAGAGAGAGAGAGAGAGAGAGGCAGCTCGAGACAGAGAAAGAGGAAAGGCTACACGGTGGCGCAGTGGTTAGCACTGCTGCCTCATGGCGCCGAGGTTCCAGGTTGAATCCGGTCTCTGGTTCAGTGTCTGTGCAGAGTCTGCACGTTCACCCCGTGTCTGCGTGGGTTTCCTCCGGGTGCTCTGGTTTCCTCCCACAGTCGAAAGATGTGCAGGTTAGGTGGATTGGCCATGCTAAATAGCCCTTAGTGTCCAAAATTGCACTTAGTGTTGGGTTGGGTTACTGGGTTATGGTGATAGGGTGGAGGTCTGGACCTTGGGTAGGGTGCTATTTCCAAGAGCCGGTGCAGACTCAATGGGCCGAATGGCCTCCTTCTGCACTGTAAATTCTATGAGAGAGAGAGAGAGACAGAGAGCGGAAGACTGAAACGGGAAGAGAGAGGGAGAAAGATAGTGAGTGGCAGATAGACAGACAGAGACAAAGAGCGCAAGAGAGCGGGAACGAGATAGAGAGCGGGATACGGACAGAGATAGTGACAGAAAATAGAGCGATATGAAGTGACTTTTATAACTCAGCCCTCCTTCTGCTGCTGATAAACATATCCCTTACGCACAAGCTCCGTCGCTCACTGAATTGTCAAAAACAATTAGAGCAGCTAATTATTTTTCTCTTTTCCAATTAAGGGTCAACTGAACGTGGCCAATCCGCCTAACCAGCACATCTTTGGTTTGTGGGTGAGGAATGAGTTTGTGGTTTGTGGGTGTGGGTGTGAAATCAACGCAGATATGTGGAGAATGTGCAAACTCCACACCGACATTGACCCAGGGCCGGGACTCGAACCCGTTTCCACAGTGCCTCAGTCCCAGTGCTGACCACTGCGCCACATGCTGCCCCCTCACTGTTCCTTTTAAATACATTTAGAGTATTTTTTTTCTAATAAGGGGGCAATTTAGCCTTATCAATTTACCTCACCTTTACATTTTTATCGTGTGGGGGCGAAACCAACGCCGACACGGGGAGAATGTGAAAACTGCACACGGACAGCGTTTCTGCCTCCCGTGCGCACAATTATCGCATGGATTGCTGAATTTTCCGACTCCTTTGCAGGATAAATGCTGCCCACAAACAGCAGCTGCTTCACTGTATGCATTTAGGTATCGGCCCTCTATACAGATCCTTACATCAATGACACGACCAGTTCCAGCAGACTAATAGAAAAGGGTGCCGTTTATTTAGTCAGATGCGAACAATGTTACAATAGTTTTCCAACCGTCACAAACGCCAAACGCGGTGTATGCAACTAATGGAGGTCCAGGCTCGAGGATCTGAAAGGCCTACACCTGTCCGAATGTCTAAGAAAATGATGATCTTCTTATGAAAAATGTAGGAAAGCTCTTCAAATGTCTGCAACAAAAATTATGAAATAGTTGACTTTGTCTGCTCTGAACTTTTTCCAGATCCCCGAGTGGCCAGATCTAGACAAAGAATGTAAATGCAAGTGTCCGTGCTTCAATATGGAGCAGGTGGAAACATTGACTATGACAATTAAATCTTTGCTATATGTTAATTGCACAATGACTGCAATTTTGTCAACCGTTAGTTTCGGCCTATTCTACACATCCGTATCTCAGTGAAGTGCAGAGCTCCAGATGACTGCTTGAGGAAGTAGTTTTAAAAATAGCTGCCAGATGTGACCATTGCTTGAATTTTCAGGAGGAGTCTTCAGCTGTTCAAGTGTTAAAGGCAACAATCTCGCAGATATCACAAAGTGGCTTTACGTGAGCAGAAACCTGGAAAAAAGAAACATTGTGACCGTGGTCAGTGTTTTAGACGGCATCATTACAGTTAAGGTGTCACGTTTTGGGGGAAAAAGTCTATTGAATTCAAAAATGGTGCAGATGATAGAAAGATGAACTTTGCCACAAGCAGGAACGACGGTGACTCAGAACAAGCAGAATATCCAAAAAATCTATTTCCTGAACATTCCCGCACTGGGTTCACGTTGTGCACTCCAATTCAACTTCTAAAGTCTCGTGATGACCCTCGTTCAAGAATGAACCCTGTCGATGCCGAATGCCCCATCCCATTACCTGATTCAGGATGAAAGCAGAGAAGGGCAAATAGTCTCCGCTCAATGTAGAACACAGTTCAAAAAGTCTCTGTTTAATGTAGGCACTCTTTAAATAGTCTGTTTAATGCAGGGCACTGTTTAAGTACTCTCTGTTTAATGTAGGGCACGCTTTTAATAGTCAGTTTAATGCAGGGCACTGTTTAACTAGTCTTTGTTTAATGTGGCGCACTGTTTAAATAGACTGTTTAATGTAGGGTAGTCTCTGTTTAATGTAGGGCACTGTTTAAATAGTCTGTTTAATGTAGGCAACTGTTTAAATAGTCTCTAATGAGGGGCACTGTTTACAAAGTCTGTTTGCTGTAGGGCAGTTAAATTGCCCCTGTTAAATGTAGGCCACTGTTTAAATAGTCTGGTTTAATAATGGACACTGTTTAAATATAATGTTTAATGCAGGACACTGTTTACATGGTCTCTGTTTAATGTAGTACACTGTTTAAATAGGCTCTGTTTAATGGAGGGCACTGTTTAAATAGTCTGTTTAATGTGGGGCACTGTTTAAATAGTCTGTTTAACGTAGGGCAATGTTTAAACCGTCTCTGTTTAATTAAGGACACTGTTCTAATAGTGTTTAATGTGGTACATTTTACAAATGGACTCTGATGCAGGCACTGGACAAGTTGGTCCGAAGGGCTTCTTTCCATGCTGTCAACCTCTACGCCTCTGTGACCCTTCCACCTTCCAGCTCTGTAACGCTGCACATTCGAGCACTCCAGTTCAATGTCCAAGTGATTTTGATATTTTACTTTCGTGTCTGCCTCTGTCATTCTCATGGGCAATGGTCCTTGAGGGAATGAAAGGATCTGAGGAAACAGGTGGGAAATGCCACTGAGGCAGAACCTCAGCTGTGAACAAACTGAATGTTGGGCAGGAGTGAGTGGCCGTGTCGTCTCCCTGTGTTGTCATTTGCTATCAGTTCCAGTTGCAACAGTATTCACAGATGAATACAACTGCGAGATAAGATTATTAAGTTGCATCTTTCCAACCATAATTTCAATGTCCTGGATACAGTTTAGATATCTGGTCTGCACTGCCTGTAGGTTGGCGGTGACAGATGCAACAGTGGTTTCAAAGTTTAACGTGAGAAATTAGAGAAATCAAATGTCTGCCTCTGTGGAAAGGTAGGTCCATTGGGATTGAATGATCTGCCATTCTATAGAGCCGCTGTGGTTAAACGGAATGAAGTTTCTGATCACGTCTGCCTATGTGATCAAATGAAAATCGCTTATTGTCACTGGTAGTCTTCAATTAAGTTAATTGTAAAGTCCCTAGTCGCCACATTCCAGCGCCTGTTCGAGGACGCTGATATGGGAACGACGACATGCACCAACACACTGGAATTTCCCCTCAATGTTACCCACGACGGCGAGTATGATTACGGTAATACTTTATATGCACTGTGTGCCTGCTTAATGTCAGCGTTAGCTTGAGCTCACTGGATACTTCACAGCATCAACTTAACTACAAGCTAGAACCTGTCTCACCGTGTCCGTTGTCTGGCGTTTTTACTATTTCCAAATGAAGTGTGTTGCTCCAATTGAAAGGACCCAGATTTCTAAATTAAAAGTTGATGTATTTTTTAAAGGTTGCACTGAAATTATTTTTTAATGCGGCCTGTGCCACATGTTCACTTTCTGGTTTCTCACTGCGGAAACACAAGTTCGATTCCAGCTCTGCACAATCACTGACCTATTTGATTGGATTTGATTTATTAGTCTCACATTATTATTCTTCAGTGAAAAAAATGTTTCTTGCTGCGATTCACAGAATGCATACAGTACACAGGGAAGGAAGGCGAGACTGCAGAATATAATGCCACAGTTATGGCTGGAGTGAAGAGGAAATATCAACTTAATACGAGGTTGGTCCATTAAAACGTCTGACGGTAGCAGGGAAGAAGCTGTTCTTGAGTCGTATGGAACTTGACCTCAAACTTCGGTATCTTTTCCTGACGGAAGAAAGTGGACGAGTGTATATTCGTGCTGCCTGTGGTCCTTAATTATGCTGGCTGCCATTCAGAGTCAGCGGGAGTTGTAGATAGTCAATGGATGGGAGGCTGGTTTGCGTGATGGATTGGGCGACATTCACGACCTGCTGTCTTGGGCAGACCAGGATCCAGGCTGGAAGAATGCATTCTATGGTGCATCTGTAAAAGTTGGCGAGAGTCATAGCTGATGTGCCAAATGTCCTTAGTCTCCTGAGAAATAACAGCCGTTGGCTTTCTTAACTGTAGTGTCGGCATTGAGGGACCAGGACAGGTGGTTGGTGATACGGACACCTAAAAGATTGAAGCTCTCGAACCTTTGTACTTCACTCCCATTGATGTAGACAGGGATATGTTCCCCACTACGCTTCCTGAAGTCGATGACAATCTCCTTTGTTTTGTTGACATTGAGGGAGAGATTATTGTCGTCGCACCAGTTTACCAGATTCTCTGACACACTTTTTTCAATTATTCACATCTTAAATGGAGGAAAAGTTCATTTAGGAAATTTACTTTAATGATGATCTGATTGATAATCAGAAACACGACTGGGCCGTGGACTTTACTGTCTCTTTAAGAAAGAAATTAGTCTCACCACATGGCTTCAGTGATGACATTTTGTGGGAGAAGCTGAGCTGTGGTTGGGTGCGGTTGATTGCGGTGAACCATTTGTACTTCACTCCCAAAGATGTAGACCAGGGGCACGTTCTCCATTACACTTCCTAAAGTCGACGACAAACTGTGTTACACATCACGGCGAGTGTGATTACGGTAATCCTATATATACAATGTGTCCAGGCTTGATGCCGGCGTCAGCTTTAGCTGACTGGTTACTTCACAGCATCCACTTAATTGTAAGTTCGAGTCTGTATCACCGTGTGCGCTGCCTGACGTTTTTAATTTTTTCCAATATATTCGTCTAGCATAAATAAAAGCAGCAGCACATTTAGAATAAGAAGTATGTGGATTGTGTTCAGAAGGTGCATTATTCTTTTTATAAAATAGGCTTATGTCAATAGTTTACTTTCTGATCTCACATTGCGGAAACCCGAGTTCGATTCCAGCTCTGTGCAATAACTGACCTGTCACACTTTGGCAATTGCTCACAACCTAAATGGAGGAAAAGAGCATTAACGATTATCTATTATATATATTTTTAAATGTCGGAACAAGATTGTTTCCGTAGGCAAATTGGTTAATCCATTATTTTTCACGTGAAACGCTGTTCCCCAGATGTCCAACAACACTCAGCGGGTTCGAAAGGATCCAGGAACAAGGAGTACGTTTGATTGCTCCTCCCGTCACAAGAATTCAATCCCTCCGCCACAACCAGCCCAAAATGCACCGATATAACTCAGACCGCACCTCCCAGACCTATGACCACTATCATTTTGAAGGACAAGAAATACCTAAAAGCATGCTGGGTGTACCCACAGCTCACGGGCAGCGGCGGATCCACTAGGCAGCTCACCGATACCTTCTGAAAGGCAATTCGGGATGGGTATTAACTGCTGCCCTGACAATAAACTCGCAAATCACGTAAAAGTGATATTTGTATCGCATTGCTGCTTTGCATTTCTGGGACATGGGATAAACTGATTTCCATTATAACGGTGGAGTCCATCATATAACCTCGGCTTCATCGGAACCTGTATCGATCAACATGAATGCTGGAACACAGATTCAATGTGGATGTAGCAGTAAGGTGGAACGGAGTGGTGTGCAATCTAACCTGGATTTAAAACTCTATCCCCCTTCTCTCTTTAACACTCTCATTTGTTCTGTCTTGTTCCTCTTTGTTTCGGGTAAACCTTTCAGTTGGGGCCGTTCACCTCAGAAGCATATTCTTCGGTATTTCCTTTTCAGTCAGACATATTTTGCGACTTTTTGCCGTTTGGAACCATAGCAAACATGATGAATAATTGGCACTTCACAGCACTGAAGGGGATATTTGCTCCATCATTGCTGCGTCTGTCCCCGTCATTACTGTTCAACAGACACGTTGTCAGAGCATTGAATATCGGAGCTTGGGCGTCTTGTTCAAGTTCTAATGAGACATTAATACGGCTACACTCGGAATGATGCGTAAAGTTCTGGTCTCACTATTATAGAGATGACGTTATTAAACTAGAAAGAGTGCAGAAACTTTTTTTCAGGATGCTACCGGAAATTGATAGTTTGAGATATCGGGTGGGTTTGTTAGGCTTGGACATATTCCACTGGAACGTGGGTGGCAGAGGGTTGAATTTATCCAAGGTTATTTGGTCAGAGATAAGGTACATCGGCAACATATTTTCCCGAAGATAGTGGAGGCTGCAACATTCTTGCACATAAGAACATAAGAACATAAAAACTAGGAGCAGGATGAGGCCATCTGGCCCCTCGAGCCTGCTCCGCCATTCAATTAGATCATGGCTGATCTTTTGTGGACTCAGCTCCACTTTCCGGCACGAACACCATAACCCTTAATCCCTTTATTCTTCAAAAAACTATCTATCTTTACCTTAAAAACATGTAATGAAGGAGCCTCAACTGCTTCACTGGGCAAGGAATTCCATAGATTCACAACCCTTTGGGTGAAGAAGTTCCTCCTAAACTCAGTCCTAAATCTACTCCCCCTTATTTTGAGGCTATGCCCCCTAGTTCTGCTTTCACCCGCCAGTGGAAACAACCTGCCCGCATCTATCCTATCTATTCCCTTCATAATTTTAAATGTTTCTATAAGATCCCCCCTCATCCTTCTAAATTCCAACGAGTACAGTCCCAGTCTACTCAACCTCTCCTCATAATCCAACCCCTTCAGATCTGGGATTAACCTAGTGAATCTCCTCTGCACACCCTCCAGCGCCAGTACGTCCTTTCTCAAGTAAGGAGACCAAAACTGAACACAATACTCCAGGTGTGGCCGCACTAACACCTTATACAATTGCAACATAACCTCCCTAGTCTTAAACTCCATCCCTATAGCAATGAAGGACAAAATTCCATTTGCCTTCTTAATCACCTGTTGCACTTGTAACTACATGTTTAAGTACATGTTTAAGGTAAGACGGGAGACACAGAAAAGGGTCCAGAGAGTTACATGCGGAAAAAAGTAATGGAGTGATGTTGGCCAAATGTTTGCAATTGAGACAAGACTCGGGGTAAACATTGGGCGGCATGGACAAGCTGGGCCGAAGGGCCTGTTTCCATGCTGTCAACCTCTGTGGCTCTGTGAGCCTATCCCAGCTCCCAGCTCCATAACGCTGCCGATTCGAGCAATACAACTCAATGTCCAAGTGATTTTGATATTTTATTTTGGATGTCTGCCTCTGTCATTCTCATGGACACTGGTCCTTGACGGATTAAAAAGCTCAGCTGTGATTAAACTGAATGTTGGGGCAGGAGTGAGTGGCTTTGTCGTCTCCCTATGTTGTCATTTGCTATCAGTTCCAGTTGCAACAGTGCTCGCAGACGAATTTAGCTGCGAGATAATATTTTTAAGGTACATCTTTCCAACAATTATTTCAATGTTCTGGCGTACAGTTAAATTATCTGGTCTGCACTGCCTGTGAGATTGGTGGAGACAGATAGAACAGTGGCTTTCAAACGTCAATGCGAGAAACGACAGCAATCAAATGCATGCAGGTCGGTCGCGTGGTAGTGAATGATCTGCTAATCTAAAGAGCCGCTGAGATTAAACGGAACGAATGTCCTCCGTCTGTAATTCACGAATTTTTAAGATTTTGCTCACGTCTGGAGGTGAGATGATGTGCACCAACTCCTGGAGTTTCCTTTTAACATTCCCCAACACGCCCTGTTTGAACACGTTTATCCTTGATATACAACGTGTCCATGCTTGAAGCCAGCGTCAGCTTTAGCTCACTGGTTACTTCACAGCATCAACTTAATTGTACGTTCGAACCTGCCTCACCGTGGGCGCTGTCTAGCGTTTTTGTTTTTTCCGAAAAATGTGTGTTGCATAAATAAAAGCTCAGCACATTAATAATTAGAAATGAGTGTATTTTGTTTTGAGGTTGCATTAATCTGTTTTACAAATAGGCTTGTGCCACGTGTTTTCTTTCTGATCTCACACCGCAGTAATCTAAGTTTGATTCCAGCTCTCTACAATAACTGACTAGGATAAATATGGCAAATTTGGGAAATCTTGGATAACGAGAGATATTGCAAGCCTCCTCAAAAAGAAACAATCGTATTTGCCAGGGCTAGAAGGCCGGGAACAGACGAAGACTGTGTGGAATATAAGGATAGTCGGAAGGAACGTAAGCAAAGAGTCAGGAGGGCGAGAAGGGAGGTCACGAAAAGTCATTGGAAAATAGGGTTCAGGAAAACCCTAAGGCTTTTTACCCGTTCATAAAAAGCAACAGGGGAACCAAGGAAAGGATTGGCCCACTGAAGGATCGGCAAGGGAATATATGTGTGCAGCCAGGGAACATTCGTGGTACTAAATTAATACTTTGCATTAGTATTCACCAAAGAGTAGAAATTGTTGATGTTGAGTCGGTTGATAGCCTGGGTCACATTGAGATACTAAAAGCTTCAAGGTGATGGGCGTGTTGAAAAATGTTAATGTAGGTAAATCCCCAGGGCCGGATGATATCTAACCCAGAATACTGATGGAGGATACAGAGGAAATTGCTAAGGCCTTGACATAAATCTTTGGATCCTCGTTGTCTTCAGGTCATGGTGCGGTGGACTGGAGAATAGTCAATGTTGTTGTTTTATTTAGGAAGGATAGCAAGGATAATACAGTGAACTTTACGTCAGCCTCACGTCAGTGTTTGGAAAATTACTGGAGAGAGGGTGTACTAGCATTTTGAAGCAGATGGACGTATTGGTGAGAGGCAGCATGGATTTGTGAAGGGTAGATCGTGCATCACTAACTTGCTTTGAAGCATTTTAGTTCAAGTATTTCTGTTCCTTTTTGGATGTTTTTGCCTTTTCTCTTTTTTCTCTCACTCACTTCGGAATCTGGTTCCTGCTTTGAAGCATTTTAGTTCAAGTGTTTCTGTTCTTTTTTGGATTTTTTTTGCCTCGTGTATCACTAACTTGAGCGAGTTCTTCGAAGAGGTAACAAACATGATTGATGGAGGTAGGGAAGTAGATGTTATCCATCTGGACTTCAGTAAGGCCTTTGAGACGGCCCCTCATGGTAGACTGGTACAAAAGGTGAAGTCACATGGGATCAGGGGTGGATACAGAAATGGCTAGGTCATGGAAGGCAGAGAGTAGCAATGGAAGGGTGTTTTTCTAATTGGAAGGCTGTGACTAGTCATGTTCCGCAGGAATCAGTGCTGGGACCTTTGCTGTGCGTATTATATATACATGATTTGGATGAATATGTAACTGGTCTGATTAGTAAGTTTGTAGGCGACACAAAGGTTGCTGGAATTATGGATAGCGATGAGTGCTGTCAGCGAACACAGCAGGATTTACATCGTTTGGAGATTCGGGCGGATGCAGCTCTAATGCAGGTAGGGAATATACAGTGAATGGTAGAACCCTCAAGTCTATTGAAAGTCAGAGCGACCTAGGTGTGCAGGTCCACCGGTCACTGAAAGGGGCAACACAGCTGGAGAAGGTAGTCAAGAAGGCATACGGCATGCTTGCCTTCATTGACCGGGGCATTGTGTACAGGAATTAGCAAGTCATGTTGCAGCTGTATAGAAACCTACTAGACCAAACTTGGAGTATCGTGTTCAATTCTGGTCGCCACCCTACCAGAGGATTTAGAGAGGCTGCAAAAGACATTTGCCAGGATGTTGTCTGGTATGGAGGGCATTAGATATGAGGAGCGGTTGAATAAACTCTGTTTGTTCTCACTGGAATGACGGAGGTTCAGCGGCGACTTGATAGATTTCTCTCAAATTATGTGGGGCACAGACAGAGTGGATAATCAGAGGCTTTTCCCCGGGGTATAGGGGTCAATTACTCGGGGGAGTAGGTTTAAGGTCCGAGGAGCATCGTTTGGCGGAGTGTACGAGGTTCGTTTTTTTACACAGAGGGTAGTGGGTGCCTGGAACTCGCTGCTGGGGGTGGTGGTGGAACCAAGGACAATTGTGACGTTTCAGGGGCATCTTGACAAATACATGACTAGGATGAGAATAGAGGGATACGGACCCCGGAAGTACAGAAGTAATTTGTTTAGACGGACAGCATGTTGCGCACGGGCTTGGACGGCCGAAGGGCTTATTCATGTGCTGGAGTTTTTTTTCTTCTTTGTTTTTTGTTCAATTCCCCAGTGCGTAGAATCTCGCTTTTCAAAACCTGCCTGTCCACAAGTCATATTGCTGCCATTGAACCAACCACTTCACTGAAGCAAATACACTGAAATCAGGTTCATCATCCACATGCAGCAACTGGAATGTCAGTTGATCGAAGAAATGTATTGAAGGCGGTATTGGTGCCTCTGGAGATGATCGAGGCAGATGGAGGTTGACGTGTTGTTTCCCTTCTCCTCAGCATTATTGTGTTTCATTTTTCATTTCAATTTTATTATCTCGTGTAATCCTGAATATGTGTTGTGAGAAACTGCTTGATCTGAAAAAAGGAGCGACTATTTAAATCGTCGCTCCTTTTTTCAGATCAAGCAGTTTAATAAACATATGCAGAAGGAAAATATTGTGATAATATTGGGTTGTGATGTCATATGCACAGTATCCCAGCAGCAAAACGATCATTATATATACTCACATTGGTCTTGTTAACGGGATCTAGAGTCAGTCCTGTATCTTTCCAGGGACAGCTCCTGTGATCGGGACGTTATCCGTCTGGCGACCTCTGTCTGTGTCAATGTTGTGCAATCCAATGCTGAGTATATGACCTAAATGTACATTGAATGAACCCATTAGTCCACAAGCAAATTCGAAGAAAATAAGTCATTGCATAGAGGATGGAATAATCCGCATTACTTGTTATTTGTTTCGAGGAGATGCTCCAGGAGATTTACTATCTTGCCCTCGGGCTTCACTGTCAGCATGCAAACCTCATTTCACTACTTTTACAACGTCCAGGCTCTGATGTTTTATTCAACTTCATTAGTATAAGGTTAGAGAATCGCAGGGAATAAGCGGCAGTATTGTGAACCTTTAAAACCTTTCCTCCCGACTACATCGCGGATCACATCACTTTCCAAGATGGATTGAGGAGGACAGGAGGAATTAATGCTCCTGCGGCATTGTCTAAGTTGGCATTTCCCCATTTGAACAGGACGTGCGTGACCAGCTCCCACAAAGAGGACTAGCGCATTCTCTATATTTACTATCAGCTGAAGAATGTTTCTGCTCTTCAACTCATAACACTGATGAACCAACACTTATATCAACCAAAAATGAGGCTGTCCTTTGTCACCGACATATGTGATACCAATGCTCGTCTGGATTCTACCAGTCTCCCCACTGCCACCTTAGGCAAAGCCCAGACATTTGTCTGTTTTTTGTCCTGATGAAACATGAATCCTGCTTCCCCGACCCCGTACACCCAACCTTGAAACGCCATCACCATGCAAACAGTGTGTGCTCACCCTCTCTGCTCCCAGGACCTGAATACAGACTTGACGCTCACACTTCTCAATCTCTACAAGGTTTCCACATACAGAAACGACACGGATTTGCTGAAATCCGGATCAACTCCCAGATGCCTATCCCCTGTTCGTGCAAATAGCCACTCGTTACAGGGAAATCGTGAATTATTGTGAAGGTCTTTATCAGCCTCTCCCAAAAATGTTTTTCTTGCCTATCTCCCTCGCTATTTCATCAGCCCATGCAGAATTACATTGTTGTGCACACTGTCTGCTCCTCTAGCCTATCCTACAGAGCAAGATTTCACCCTTTTCCCCAGAACATCTGCTCCAACACAAGGAAGCGTAATCCAAAAATCACGCCACCAGAATCTGGAATTCAGAGGAGCATTAAGGCAGGGGTAGACCACCTTGAACAAAGAGCCCATCCTGTTTTCCAACGAGATTCTAGCTGATACATGATATTTGGTTCATATGCCCATCTTCGCCAAAGAAAAGTTTAACATTTGATAAACAATATTCGTCTCAGTTTGAAAATAAACAATTGACCTGACATGTTTTGTTGTCTGCAGACGTGAGTTCCAAACCCCAAAGAAACTTTACATGGATGATGCTTTTCTACCTTAGCAAAAAATAGCATCAATATCCTACTCTTTGATGTAGGGCTGGATTCTCCAATTTTGAAACTAAGTGCTGACGCCGACGTGAAAACTGTGGACTTTGACGACGGTACAACGGTGCGACAGGTGCACCCATTCACCAACTGCAAAGGTTCGAGCACCATCGCCACGTGAAACGTGACGTTGCAAGCCAAACGCCGCCAGATTCGCAGGGTACGTGACTGACTGTCAGCTGTATGGTTCAGAGATACAGATCTAGTGACCCTCCTCAATGCCGTGGAGGAGAGGTGGATGGTGCTCGAACACCAGCCAAGGAAGAAGGTCGTCAAGCTCCGCAGTACGCCACACTGGGCCATTGAGGAAATCGCCCCGACTGCACAACTTCCTAACGGCGGCCAGGGTTAGGAGGCACACATGTAACACGGAACCGTCTCCCGGTGGGGAGGGGGTTCCGTGTTACATGTGTGCCTACTAACCATGGCCGCCGTTGGGAAGTTGTGCAGTCGGCCAGACCACTACCCTGCTCCACATGCCAGCACCATGCCAGCCGCAATGACCGGCTGCCTGGTCACTAATTACATCATCAACCCAAACACTGGGCTACATGTACCGGAATGTCACACAATGTCGTGTTTGTATGTGCTCTCGGAACCCCCCCCCCCCCCCCTCGGGCAAGGCCGTGCAAGCCCCCGGGAGCTGAAGACGCCCTGAGGGATACCACCATACCTGCGAGTCCTCACCGTATCAGAGAACAGGACACTGGTTGGTAGCGATGTTGCGACATTGTATCGGGTCTCTGCGTCAGCCATAGTGGCCGAGGGTTACCCCTGTCGCCCAGCAGCCAACCCTGCAGCCAGACGGGGAGGGGTGAGTGTCCCTCGAACATGTCGGGAATCATCCAGTGTGCTAACATGAATGAGTCATGGATACTGCCCAGGTATCGAACGCACACGTGCTTGATGCGCATCTGTTGGTCGCACACCAGCTGGAAGTTCACGTTGTGCAACATTTTTCTGTTTGTGTAGAGTGGCCTGCTAGTCGCAGTTGCTTGTCGGGCTACAGGCATCCAATCGATCACCCTCAAGACACGGGGCACCCAGAGCTGGCAGCGAAACCCGCTGCCAGGACATCTTGGTGGCCTCGGTCCACATGGAACAGGATGTACTGCTCCGCCTGGGCATATAGGGCGTCCGTCATGGCGCGGGTGCACCTGTGCGCCGACGGCTGCGTGATCCCGGATAGCTCCCCACTCGGCAACTGGAATAAACCCGTTCAGCGCCACCTACAACTTGACACTCACCGGGTAAACGGATACTTCCCCACAACCCTGCCGTGCCACGTCTGACACAATCAGGAGCATGTGTAACACAGTCCCGCTGCCTGTGGCTGCCTGTATGACCCATTTGGAACCAGTAGTCGCGGACGGCGACCGGCCTTCCAGCCTGTGAAGCAGCCAGCTGCCCCGCTGCAGCCCACTCTGTTGCTGCAACTATGCCTTGCTCTCTGAATTGCGGGGTGACTCGCAGGGGTGCATCCTTCACCACAATGACCAGCATTACGAGTTGGTGTCCGAATGCCATTGTCTGCGGAGGTTGAAAGGCCATCATGTTAGCATGACGGATACTCCTCTGCCCATCCAGGGACTATGGGATACATGGTGGCGCCAGATGGCACTGGAGGCCATGCTCAAGTATGCCTCCCTCCAGCCCCATCGTTATCTGGCCCCGTCATTGCCCTAAGTCTTGGCGCCCGTCACTGCTGCCAGGTACACCTTTGGCAGACATTGCCGCCACTGGAGGCAACCATGGGTGTGGCCGTGGGTGATAAACCGGTTGTTGGCTGCCGGTTCAGGGCCGGGGGGATTGTGGCCCGTAATTTGGCGGGGTCCGCCAAACTCACCTCATCCCCACCCTCACACAACCCTCACCCACACCACACTCACAAGCACCCCTTCCGCACACCTAACATCACCGCCACCAGTGCCCAATCCTCACCCCACACAATCCTCACAATCCTCACATCCACACCACGCTCAACCAATACCACCGTTACCATCACTCCCAACCTCACCCCCACCAGCAGCCTCCACATTCACCCGAGGTCAGAATTGAAACTGTGAAACTGGAGTTGTGAGGCAGCAGTAATTAACATCGACTGCGGTGACGGGGCGGGTGTGGGGTTACTTAGAGAACTCTTTAGGAAGGTTAGTACAGACTCAATGAGCCGAGTGACCTCCTTCTGCACAATACGGATGCGCGGTTTCTTGACAGTTCGCTTCATGCAATTCCATCAAGGACGACCAGAATTCCAGATCTGTTTTAGCTCTTGTCATGTGTAATTATAGGAAGTTTCCGGATTGTATCCTTCATTCCCTCAGAAATACATGCTGACATTCGTTTTCCTTCCCTATTATCTGTTGAACGTGAATGTTAACTTCCTGTGATTTGTGCACAAGGGCCCCGGAATCCCTCAATGCTGCAACTTTCACCACTTCAATAATATTCAGCTTATTTGATCTTCCAACCATAGTCCATTGTTTCACATATCCTACATTATATTACATACCAATGCTTTACCCACTCATTAACCTGCCCATACCCCTCTGTAAATTTGCCTACCACCCTCACCTCTTGCCTTCCCAGCTATACTGGAGTAAGCAGGACAACGTAGACAAGACGTGTGGGGAATCACTGCCATTGACAGGTAGTAAAGGCAGACAGAGTGGAGGTAAACTGAAGACAGGGAATGGTGAAATCGGCTTGAAATGAAACGGAGACAGAATAGCAGAGCAAATACTTTGGGAAACGAGGACGGAGAGGCACCGCAGAAGAAGAATCTGGGAAAATTAAATAAAGCCAGATTAGGGACCTTCAATAAAAATAATAATTGTGAGCTGGAGATTGTAAGTAAGTGTCTGGAAAATGACTCCAGTTTTCAGAAGACAAATCGGTGTTGACAGGCAGGGTTTTCAGACGAACAACATTCTCATTAACATCTTCCAACTTCCACTCTGATCCCAAAAAGTTGATGCAATCTTCAGTGAGATGTACATTGAGGGAGCAGCTGGTATTAAAATGTTGTTTGTTCGGAAACCTGTAAGTAATACTATGGGGGATGTATATACTCCGCATCACTAAGCATCCAATTAAATAAAAGTAAACTGCTCATTTCTGTTTTCTGTCTGAACGTCCAGTGGAATAGATCTTCGCCAACAACAGAACGAGCTCTTCACAGACAGAAGATGCGTTGGGCCCCATTTGTCCAGACAGAATCTGTATACTATCCTGTACTCGCAGCATTCGGTGTACCTTGTAATTGACTTTTGTATCTTAAGCTTTTGATCTTGCTTATGTGTTTTATTCTGCACTGTCTGAAGGTACTACACTGGCATCTAATTCTGAGTCAAACAGGGTGTTATGCATGACGTTTTTCAATTTGAATAAACATGTGATCTAAAATATCGTGTATTTGTAGATTATATCTTCATGCTTTACTGTCCTTCTAACGGTGTCTCCCATATTGCTTCACACTGTTCATGTTGCCTTCATTGTTTATATGTTTACATGTTTAAATTAAAATTTTCTTCGGAATGTTTGCATTTTCTGATATCCTGCAGCGTGTTTTTCTCCTCCCGGGCCACGTCATGTTCATCTTCGTCCAGCTTTATTTTAATGGCGTGCTGGTTCCTTTCGTTCAGTTTCTTATCATCTTTCCCATGCCCTTCATGCAGTTTGTTGTCTTCTCCCTTGCTCGTTTTATAATTGTCGCCTTGTTCTCTGATTTCCGTTCATTATTACTTTTCATTATAAATTTAGAGAATGTAATTATTTTTTTCCAATTAAGAGGCAATTTAGCGCGGCGAATCCACCTATCCTGCACATCTTTGGCTTGTGGGATCGAAACCCACGCAAACAGGGGCAGAATGTGGATACTCCACATGGACTGTGACTCAGAACCGAGATCGAACCTGGCACCACGGCGCCGTGAGTTTGCATTATTCGAATTGCTGCTCACTGAGCCCATAATCTTCAGTACCTTGCTTTCTCTCATGACGGGCTGCAGGCTCAGATTTATCTGAATTGATGCGTTCGAAATTGTTAAAGCAACGCTACCAGGAATCTTAAACGGAGCATTACAGCTGCGCGATGAGACTCCACTCAGCACTTCCAGTGAGCCGGGCAACACATCCAGAGTGAGACACATCGAAGAGTGAGTTTACGAGCTGGGAATTTGAAGCTCGGTGGGAATTCGAAGCTGGATGTGGAGGAACTGACATTTATCTCTTGATTTGTTCCACGTAAATTCCAATTGAGCGGCCTTTTCCTGATGCAGGTGATTACGCGGGAAAGGCTGATTGGTGAGTCGCGGGTAAGGCAGGTAAGTCCGTCATATCGGGAGCGGAGCTGAGCGGGCGATATCTGTAGTGCAGACTGGGAAGGCCCACCTGAGTAGATTCCGAGCTACGTTGTTTTTCTTCTCACACTTTAACCTATGATTATCCCTCTCTCCAGTCGCACCGTCTGAACCTGTAAATTACCGGCCAAGACTCGCATTCAAATTATCATCTTCCATCACTGAATTTGTCAATGCATGTATCCGTGTAACCCACCTCTTTAATCACCTGAGGAAGGAGCAGTGGTCTGAAAGTTAGTCATTCGAAACGAACCTGTTGGACTTTAACCTGGTGTTGTGAGACTTTTTACACTTGCGAGAGGGTAGAAAACTAGATTTCATAATTTATTACAAACTGTGCTCAACTCGGAGAAGTATTGATTTTTGGGGGCCTATTCGTGAAAGCAGCAGCAGTAAGTGTGTATTAAGGGCCTGACTAGTATTGAGTGTTTAATCGAACAACCAAAAGACGGGAAGTGATGCCAATGTCCGGTGTTCTCTGCAATTCGTGCACGATGTGGTGCATCATGGACACTTCAACTGTGGAACGCATTGATCGGTCAGAGAAACAGCTGGATGTCCTGAGGAGCACACAATTAGCTTATACCGTTAGACATAATAACTTCAGAGATGTGGTCACACCCAAGGTGCAGCAAGACAGATGGTGACCGCCAGAGGTGGTAGGCAGACAGAGCAGGTGTCCGCTATCAAACAAGGATGCTGTTTTGAATACTTATGAGGGAGAAGGTCCATCAGGGGACATAAGGGGCAGTGTCCAGAGAGAACGCACCATGGTTAGCCCTGCAACACGGAGTACAGAGCGTTGAAAAGCAATAGTGGTAGGCGGTACAATAGTCAGAGGCACAGAAAACGGCTTCTGTGGACGCACGTTTGTCTCCCTGGTGCCAGGGTCTTTGAGGGGGTACAAAGCATCCTAAAACGGGAGGGAAATCAGACAGAGGTCATTGTCCACTTTGACACGAATTGCTTAGGTACAAAGAATAGCGAAGTCCTGCAACGTCAATTTAGGGAGTAAGGTAGAAGATTGAAAAACAGCACCTCTGTGGTAGTAGTCTCAGGATTACTTCCCGTGCCACGTGCTACCGACGATAGAAAAAGGCATATAGTGCAGCTGAACACGTGGCTAAATAACTGGTGTACAAGGGAGGGCTTCAGTTTTTGGATCACTGCATGCCTTTCAGGGAACGTGGTGCCGGAACAAGAAGGACGGTTTACACGTGAACTGCAGGAACATCAATATCCTGGCTGGGAGGTTTGCGAGCATGATTTTGGTGGGTTTAACCTAAAGTGACAGAGGAGTGGAAATTCGAACAGTAAGCCAGCAAGTGTAGAGACTGGGGGTGAACATGGTACCAGGTCCAAGCTGGCTCAGAGTAAGCACAGGCTGTTGGAGATTTCACTCTGTTGGCCCGGTGGTCTGGAGTATACCTGCATCAATGGACAGAGTATAACATAAAAAAGATTAACGTAGAACCTTGATTCATGCATGGAACTTGGATGTGGTTGCTGACATGTAGATTAGTTAAAAGAGGGACAGGTCAAATAGCTAAGAATTCCATGATATAGGTGTTTTAGGCGAGACAGGGAGGAAGGTACAATGGGTAGGAGAGTTTCGATACTGGCGAGAATGCATATTACAGCGGTGCAGAGGCAGGACACCACGAAAAATCAAGTAACGAGGCATTGTGGATCGAGCTCAGAAATGAGGAAGGAGGCAGTCGCTGTGATTGTGGTGTACTCCAGGCCTCCCAACAGCCCACGGTAATTTGAAGAGCAGATATGTGAGCAAAATTCCAGACAGATGCAGTAATAGATGTTGTGCCGAGTATTTTCCGAAACCAAGCTCAAGCTATCCCACTCCTGTCATTCTGGTATGCTCTATGTGCCTATTCAATAACCGCTTGACAGTTCCTAAAGTGTCCGACTCCACTATCGCAGCAGGCAGTCCATTCCACACCCTAACCACCTTTTTTAGGAGGATACTTTACTTTTTCTGATATTGAGTGGAAATACCGAAAGACGAGGGACATACAGGTTAAGGAATTGGTTAGGTGCGTCCAAAAGTTGATTTGGATCAAAATGTGGGTAGTCGGACGAGAGTGAGGGGCTATACTGAAGCTTGTACTCGGGATGGAGCCCGACCAGGTCAGCAGGATTGCAGTGGGAGAACATGTGGCGATCAGTGAGAACAATTCCGTCAGCTGTCGGATACTCAGTGAAAAGGATGAGTGTTGCCTCAGACTTATGGTTCTAAATTGGAGGAAGGCTAACTACAACCAGATTAGGCAGGCTGTTGTTTTGGAGAGGCTGTTTGAGGATTAATCAACATTAGGCTTGGGGGAATCTTAAAGAGAATTTGATGGGTGTGCAGGACAGGCATATGCCGGTGAAAAGGAGGGACAGGAAAGGCAGAATTGAGGAATCGTTTTTGACCAGAGAAATTGTGTCTCGATTCAAAAAGTAAAAGGATGCACACATGAGGTCAAAACCAGTAGAAACAGATGAAGTACATGAAGAATAAAAGGAAAGTCGAAAGTAGCTCACACAAGGAGTAAGGAGGGCAAAAATGGATCACAGAATGCCCTTGACAGACAGATTAAGGAGAGTCCCAACGCATTTTAAACGTGTATTCGGAACAAGAGGGCAGTCAGACAACGAGTTGGTCCACTCAGGGACAAAGGGAGGAAATTATTGAGAGTATCAAAGGAAGTAGTTGAGATCCATAATGAGTATTTTGCATCAGTATTCACAAAGGCGAGGGACACGTTGATTTGCGATGTGTTAAAGGGACATGTAAACACTTCAGAACACGTCGTTATTACGAGGTTAGAAGTCTTGGGTGTGTTCAAAAACATTAAGGAAGACGAACATCCAGGGCCAGACAGCATCTATCTCAGATCCTTGAGGGAGACAAGACATTAAATCGCCGGCCCGCTAACTGAAGTCTGTGTTTCCAAGTTGGCCACAGCTCAGGTCCCATCGGATTCGAAGACATCCCATGTTGTCCCGTTATTTAGGAAGATTATCAAGTATAACTCGGGTAATTATGGTCTGTGTGTTTTACGTCGGTCATAGCAGAATTGTTGGAAAAGATTCCCAGAAATAGGATCAATGCACATTTGCAAGTCAATGTTCTTATTTCCGAAAGTCAGCCTGGTTGTGTCCGAGGATGTTCCTGTGTCAGTAATTTACATGCGTTTTTTTAAGGATGTGACAAACATGAATGACGAGGGAAGGGCTGTGGGCGGTGTCTACATGGACTTTAGTAAAGCATTTGATAAGATCACTCACAGCAGGCTGGTGCGAAAGATTAATGCACACGGGGCCAGGGTGAACTGGCTGGACGGATTCATAACTGGCTTGATCACAGAAGGCAGAGGGTTGAAGTGGAAGGGCGTTTTTCCAATTGGACGTCTGTAAGTAGTGGTATTCCGCAGGGATCAGTTCTGGGACCTATGCTGTTTGCAAGATATATCTAAATGACTTGGGAAGAAAATACATAGCGTGTCTGATTAGCATATTGGAAAACACAAAAATTGCAGAACTTGCAGATAGTGATACAAATTGTCACAGAATACAACATGATAATGATAGGCTGCAAAACTGGGCGGAGAAATAGCAGATGGGATTTAACCTGGAAAAATGCAAGATGCTACTTCGTTGATCCAATTCAGATGGGATCTATAAATTAAATGGCAGAACCATCAGGAGCAGAGACACATAGCGAGATCAGGGCTTGCAGTGCACAGGTCCCTAAAATAGGCAGCACATGTGGGAATAGTGTAAAGAAAGATAATGGTATGCTTGCCTTAATGTGGTTGGGTGTCGAGTATAAAAGCTTTATAATTATGTTACAATTATACAGAACGTTGGTGAGGACACATTTGGAATATTGTGTCCAATTCTGGTTTCCGCACTACCCGAAGAACGTGGAGACTTCGGAGAGATTACTGAAAAGGTATACCAGGATGTTGCCTGGTCTTGAGGGTATTAGCTACGTAGATAGTTTGAATACACTTGGTTGTTATCGCTGGAAAGACGGCGGCTGAGGGGCGTCCTGATAGTTTATAAATTATAGGGTGAACATGTGGTTTTCTCCGGGTGCTCCTGTTTCTTCCCACAGTCCAAAGACGTAGAGATTACGTGGATTGGCCATGATAAATAGCCCTTAGTGACCCAAAACATTGTTAGGAGGGGTTATTGGGCTACGGGGATCGGGTGGAAGTGAGGGCTTAAGTGGGTCGGTGCAGACTCGATTGTCCGAATGGCCTCCTTATGCACTGCAGGTTCTATACACTATATCTATAAACAGGTAAAGGCTTTTCCCAAGGGTCTAAATGTCAATTACAAGAAGAACAAGTTCAAGGTTGTGGGGGAAAACGTCATTGCAGTTGTGCGGGTACGTTAGTTTGCACAGAGTGGTGGTGGCCTGGAATGGACTGCCAAGTGAGGTGGTTGAGGCATATATGTTAGGGGCCTGTAAAACCTCTGTCGATAGAAACAATAGGAAACGTGATATAGAAGGGTATAGGCGTTTGGTCTGGTTAGAACACTGATCGGTACAGGCTTATAGGGCCAAAGGGCCTCTTACTGTTGTTATGTATTATTGATGTTTATTGCACAATGTAGGCCAACACCATATATTGTATCGTCAGAAGATGAATGCGGGAGGCCGCGGATGTGCATTTTTGTATCTTACCGTTCAAAAGATTCCAGCAGATCCTCTGCATTTAGTTTTGTCCAGAGGTTATACTTTTCCTTCGGCATTTCCATTGGAACTTTACATAACTGGTTTCTTTCTACTTCTCACAGTAAATATAGTGACAATCGCAATCCTGTCCTTCAAAAATTGCGGCCTCTCCAAATGCATCACCCGTTATCTGGTGGCCATGGCGACAGCGGATCTGATGGTTATTGCATTTAATGTAATCTTACATCGTATTGCTACATTGTATTGGAATTACACTTTCCTGCTCTACACTCCCGTGTGCAGATTTATTCTGTTCATGTCTCACGCCGCAATCGACATTTCTGTTTGGTTGACGGTGTCTTTGACCTTCGATCGCCTGGTGGCCATTTGCTGTCAGAAGCTGAAAACAAAATACTGCACCGAGAAAACTGCTGTTATTGTTATCACCATTGTGAGCTCGTTCTTCTGTTTAAAGAACATTCCCTGGCCTTTCCTGTATTCCAGTAATTACATCGGCGTTATGTTGGGATGCGAGCTGGCAGCATATTATTTTTTTCTACCCATTTGGATAGCATTTTCGTGGATTCAGCAGCTGTTAACCCCAGTTCTTCCATTCTTTCTGATTTTATTCTGTAATATTTTCACCGTCAAACGTATTCTGATAGCCAATCGCGGCCGAATGAGCCTCCGGAAGCACAGACAAGAGGGGAATGAAAAAGATTCTGAGCTGATGAACCGCAGAAGATCCATTATGTTATTATTTACAATATCCAGCTGTTTTGTCCTGCTCTGGATAACAACAGTGACATATTTCATATATTTTAACCTTACAGGTGCCTTCAGACGCAGAATCGTATTTACCACCTTTCCACTATTTCAAGGGGTTGGGATTATGCTGCAGCTACTGAGTTCCTGCACCAACACAGCTATTTACACAATAACCCAGAGAAAGTTCAGAAATCTGCTGTTCAATGTGATAAAATATCCCATTTCTAAGATTCAGGAGTCACTGATTCGTGGGGGGTAATGATACTTGCTCGGAAATAGAACTCTAATTCCCTGTCTCGCAATTGAAGCTGAGTAAATCTATCACCCAATTATAATGGATCCAGTCAGAAAAATATCGAAATATCTAACATTCATTTTTTAAACCTATTTTTTCGCAAATGTTCATCGAACATTAAATTTACCAACGTCTTCAATTCAGTAGATGAAAGATTCTCCATTTCTATGCAGTTGATGCCAGGAATCAATTGGTGGGCTTCCGCGGACTTAAATTTGCGTCGGTTGTCCGGACCAAGCCTTCAAGGGTGAGTGAGCTAGCACCAGAGCCATGTGGAACACGAGCAAGTCAATGAAAAATGATGCTGGGTCCACCGGGGTCGGTATTGACACTCGAGTGGCTGAAAGGCTACAGCCACATATCGGCACTCCACTGCCCCACACACTCATCCCGGCCAACAAAATATCATCACTCCATCCCTAATACACACTCAATCCGGACAACGGCATTTCAGCACTCGATTACCCAACACATTAATTCCAGCCAACAAAATATCAGCACTCTATCCCTAATACACACTCAACTGCGAACAAAATGCACAGGTTAGCTGGAGCACAGCCAGCCCATTGATGGGTGGGCTGGCACCAGAGGATACCTAGTGGAGGGGGCAGGTTGACCTGGGGGGTCACGCATTCGTCCAGTGACACTACGTACACAGTGTGAAAGCTGTGGCAATGGTATTCCATACCCGTCCACCCCGGAAGTCTCTTCAATGTCGCCGTTACGCGCTCCGATGCTGGCGGCAGCACTCGCTAGCAGCAGAATCATCAGCAATCTCGAGCAATCTTGGACACATTTAGAAATATAGAAAGATGGAAAGTAGGTGCAGTAAGAGGCCATTCGGCCTTCGAAACTGTACTACCATCCAACATGATCATGGCTTGTCATGCAAATTCAGTTGCAATCTCCTGCTTTCTCTCAAGACACTTGAACCCTTTAGCCGCAAGGGCTAAATCCCGCTCCGTCTTTAATATACCCAATGCAATGACCCCAACACCTTTCTGTGGTAGACAATTCCACAAGTTCACAACTCTCTGAGAGAAGATGTTCTTCCTCATCTCAGTCCTGAATGCTTACCCCTTATTCTTAGGCTGTTACCTCTCGTTCCGGACGTCACCAACATCGGGAGCATTCTTCACATATCCCGCATTTCCAATCGCATACGGATTTTATATATTTCCCTGAGACCCCCTCTCATTCTTCCAAATTCCAGAGGGTACAAGCCCAGTCGATCGAAGCTATCTTCATATGTCAGTCCTGTCATCCCGGGAATAAGTCTCGTGAACGTTAGCTGGAAACACTCAATAGTAATATTTTAGCACGATAGCATGGTGGTTAGCATAAATGCTTCACAGCTCCAGGGTCCCAGGTTCGATTCCCGGCTGGGTCACTGTCTGTGCGGAGTCTGCACGTCCTCCCCGAGTGTGCGTGGGTTTCCTTAGGGTGTTCCGTTTCCTCCCACAGTCCAAAGATGTGTGGGTTAGGTGGATTGGCCACGCTAAATTGCCCTTAGTGTCCTAAAAAATAAAGTTAATGGGGGTTGTTGGGTTACTGGTATAGGGTGGATATGTGGGCTTGTGGTAGGGTGATCATTGCTCGGCACAACATCGGGGGCCGAAGGGCCTGTTCTGTGCTGTACTGTTCTATGTTTCTAGGCGTGTCCTTCCTCAAACTAGGACATCAAAACAGCACACCATAATCAAGGTGCAACCTCACGAAGTCCCTATACAATTGTTAAATTACATCGTTACTCCAAGACTCGAATTCTCTCGCTATGAACAATATCATTAGCTTTCCACACCGCCTGCTATCTGCATTCCATCCTTCAGCGACTGTTCCACTATGACATCCAGTTTACGTTGCACTTCCCCTTTTCCTGAGCTTCCACCACTCGGATAATAACTGCCTTCCTGTTTTTGCCACCAAGTTGGAAAACCTCACATTTACACACATTGTATGCATTTGCCAAGTATTTATCCACTTCGCCAATATTTGCACGTCGCCCGACAGCCTTTTTGAATCCTCCTCACAGCACACACTGCCACCCAGCTTCGTGTCGTCTGCAAATGTTGAGATATTGCCCCACTTCCTTCCTCCAAATCATTTATGTATATTGTTGACAGCAGGGGTCCACCACGGAACCGTGTTACATTGCTGGGTTTATTATTGATAGCAGGGGTCCCACCACGGAACCGTGTTACATTGCTGGGTTTATTGTTGACAGCAGGGGTCCCACCACGGAACCGTGTTACATTGCTGGGTTTATTGTTGACAGCAGGGGTCCCACCACGGAACCGTTTTACATTGCTGGGTTTAAGGAATAAATGTCGTTACCAACTGTAGATGACATAGACGAGCACTCGAGTCTTCGAAGTAAACTGAAAGCAAATATTAAGTAACGTCAAAAGTAATACATTAATTCGACAATACACTGAAAAAACTCTAATAATTAATTAAGGAAATCAACTGTACAAACTGTATCTAAGCTACTCGTGGTGTCTAGACTGTGAGTGTCTCTGCTACACTGCTGTTGTCTGGTAAGTCCAGCATGGAAAGAGCGTGAGAGCTGCTGGTAGCTCCATTATATAGTGGCTCTTGTAGTTCCACTAGTGGTCGTGCCACAGCTAAGTGTTGTGATTAACAGTTTAGTTACATATCTCTCTACATTTCATTGCAAAACCTACGGTCTCACAATCGTCACTGCCTGCCACTCTGAGAAGCCGTTCGATCTCACCATTTGCTACCTGTCTGCCAAACTGTTCTCTCTCCACGTCAATACATTCCACCCACTGCCCTGAAATATATATTTTCTCACTATCTCTTGTGTGATACATTGTCAAAAGTTTTTTGAAAGTCAAGGAACACAACACCCACTGATTCACCCATGTCCACTGTCCTGGTCACATCCTGAAAAATGTCCAAAGATTTGTCAAGCATGATTTCCATTCAGTGATTCCATGCTGACTCAGAACGATTCTGGCCTGCTTTCCAAATGCTCAGTTATTTCATCTTAAATAATTAACTCCAGTACTTTCATCCCCACCGATGTCAGGCTAACGGGTCTATAATTCCCCGTTTTCACATTATTTAAAGGTGGTGTTAGATTATCAATCCCCAATCCATTGAAACTCTTCCACAGCATACAGAATGCTTCAAAATGTTCAACAATGAGTCGATTATTTCGAGGTACACTTCCTTCAGTACTGTGGGATGCAGAGCACCAGGTACTGGGGACTAATCAAGTTTTAATCCAGTCAATTTCGCCAATACAATATCTTGACTAGTAAGAATGTCCTTCAGTCCCTGCATGCTAGACCCTCTGTCCCCTACTATTACCGGACAGCCATATGTGTCCTCCGTCGTGATCACAGATCCAAAGCATTTTCTCAACTGGTCTGCCATTACTTTCTTCCCATTATGAATTCACCTGATTCTAACTGTAAGCGCCCTACATTTGTGTTCACCAGTCATTTTCTCTTCGTACATTTATAAAAGGCTCACTCTCGTATTTTATATTTCAGCCAGTCCTCGGGCTTGCTGTTTTTTCTGGCTAATTTATATGACTCCTGTTTGGCTTTACCACATTCACTGATTCCCCTTGATAGCCACAGTTGAGCCAACTTCCCAGTCTTATACGTACACCATACAGGGATGAACACTTCTTGAAGTTCATCCATGTGTTTCTGAAATGTCTGCCATTGCCTATTCACCGCTTATTATGTACCCGTTGCCAGCTTATGATAGCTAATGCACCAAAATACCATCAATATCAGCTTTCCTTGAGTTCGGGAACCTAGTTTCAGTCTTTACTATATCACTCTCCATCTTAACAAATTATTCTAACGTACTATGGTCACACTTCTCTTAAGCATGTCGCACAACAACGTTGCTAATTAATCCACTCTCCTAGGCCAGGATGACCGGCTCTCTCGTTCGTTCCTCGACACATTCGTCGAGAGAAACCACCCCTTTCCATTCCGGGAACTCCTCCACATCACATTCCTTCGAGTCTCTTTGCCCAATCAATATGCAGATTGAACGCACACATAATAAATGCATTATCCTTACTGCACCCATCACCAATTTCCTATTTGATGCCATCCCCAACCTCACAGCTACTGTTTGGCGGTCTGCGGACAATTCGCACTGACGGTTTTTGCCATTTCATGTTCCAGAGCGCCACTCTGCCAGGGCGAATGCCCTTCCTTACCTGTGTGTTAATCTCCATTTTAACTAACAACAGAACCCCCCACCCTCCCCCTTCCTTCAATCATGTCTGAATATTGAATTCACCGTTATGTTGTGTTCCCAACCTTGGTAACACCGAAGCCAGGTCTCTGTGATCCCAGAAGCATCATATCCGTTAATGATTTTGAGCGCAGTCAATGCATCAACCTTATTCAAGATTTTCCTGGCTTTGTGACACATCAGGCTCTTTTTTTTTACACACTGATTACCATTTTCGCATTATTACATAATGTGGCCTTTTAAACATTTTGTCTTTGGTTTTTCTGCCTTTTTCCCTTTTTTGCCATTTGTTTTCAGTCCCCACCTTACATCCCTCTGACTTCCTGTATCGGTTCACAGCCCCTACCCCGCAATATATTTTAAACCCTCTCCAAGTGCACGAGCAAACATTCCCCCATGGACATTGGTTGTTTTCCTGCCCAGATGAATGTTGTCCAAAGAATAAAGAACAAAGATAACGACAACACAGCAAAAGGCCCTTCAGTCCTCCAAGCCCGTGCCGGCCATGCTGCCCGAGTAAACTGCACTCTTCGACACTTCCTGTGTCCTTATCCCTCTGTTCCCATCCTATTCATGTATTTGTCAAGATGCGCCTTAACTGTCACTATCGTCCATGCTTCCACCACCTCCTCTGGCAGCGAGTTCCAGGCACCAACTACCCTCTGTCTAAATAACTTGCCTCGTAAATTACCTCTAAACCTTGCCGATCGCATCTTAAACCTATGTCCCTCAGTAATTGACTCCTCTACCCTGGGAAAAAAAGCCTCTGACTATCCACTGTGTCTATGCCCCTCATAATTTTGTAGACCTCTATCAGGTCGCCCCTCTACCTCCGTCGTTCCAGTGAGAACAATCCGAGTTTATTGAACCGCTCCTCATATCTAATCCAGTATCTACTCGTCCCACCTCCCACAGAACCGGTTCCAATGTCCCCGGAATTTTAATCCCTCCCCCTTGCACCAACCAGCAAAACACATATTCATCACATCTATCCTGTCATTCCTACTCTGACTATCACTTGGTACCAAACTATGGTTAGTACGTTTGAGGACCTGCTTTTTGTTTAAATCCGAAGTCCCAAATTTCAGCTTGTCGGATCTGATCCTTTTTTAACCTACGCCTTCGGTGCCGATATTTAGCACGACAGCTGGCTGTTGACACTCCCTCTTCAGAATGTCCTGTAGATAGCCTTGACCCTTGCACCACACAATTCATAAGGCGTGCATAAGATATCGGAGCTGAATTAGACCATTCTGCCCATCGTGTTTGGCCTGCTGTGGCTACACACCATTCTTTGCTCTGGCAGTAACGCATGTCCATTCCCCTTACGATTGAGTCTCCCGTCGCTATAGCTCTGCAAGTCTTTTTTCTGCCCTTCTGTGGAGCAGAGCCAGACACAGTGCCTTGAACCAGACTGCTCCAAACTTCCCCCAGGGAGGTATTTCCTCCATTGGGATCCAAAATAGTGCATATATTTTGGAGGGAGAAGACTGCAGGAGACCCCTGCACTGTCTTTCAATTCTGCGTCTGCCTGGCAGGCACCAATTCCCTATCTTCCTGTGTAATTGTTACCTGGGGTGTGGCCAACCGACTGAATGTGCCATCCACGATATCTTCAGCATCGCGGATGCTCCGAATTGAATCCACGCGCAGCTCCAGAGCTGTCTAGCGGTCCAACACGGGCTGCATTGGACAAAGTTCCTGGATATGAACCAGGCAGGCACACTGGAAGGGTCCCTTGATTCCCACATCCCACAGGAGAAACATGACACGGCTCTGGGATCTCAAGCCACTAACTCTTAAGTTAAGTTTACAATAAAGCTAGGGGAGAA